>NC_069500.1:150618958-150876458 GCF_027579735.1 Bombina bombina | reverse complement strand
TCTTGTTCAGAGAGAGATTGCCTGGTATTTTGGGTCTGGACTGTACTCTTTAATCAGGATCAGACTGATAAACTGTTGGGCAAAAAAGAAATGGAATATCAGGGTCATATTATGGAATTTGATAACATTTAGGGCCAGATTACAAGTGGAGTGGTATTTAAGACCCCTGCCCGCATGCTAACTCCTCTAGAAGTAAGCTTTTTGCACATGTCGGGTAGCACTTATATTACATGTTGAAAGTAAAAAGCTTTCCCTTGCATGCTAATCCAATACACGCAGAAAGCCAAAGTTAGAATATTGCGTTAATGTATTCCCCCATAAAAGTTAATGAAGCAAAAAAAGCGCACAATCACAATCACATATTCTCAAGTGCGCTAACTCGACATGAAAATAAAAATACTTCATAAATAGCAGAATATGTTCTATTTATTCCGAAATACATATTTCTACATATATTTGATGGTATTTTGGTACAATATATATATATAGATCGATCGATGGATAGATACAGATATATATATGTAGGAATATATATTTAAAAATACATAGAACATATTCTTCTATGTTAAGAACATTGGAATGTGAAATATTTACAGTAAATACACAGTATAACATTTATTAAATAATGAATATTGCATAAATACGTTTTTTCATGTTTTCATTTTCTTAACTACAAAGGTCTCCATCGCACTTATATACAGTATATGTCTATATGTGTGTATATATGTATTTATGTGTGTATATGTCTGTCAATACATAAATACACATATAAATACAAAAATACATTTGTACACACATATAAATATATATATATATATATATATATATACACACATACATACAAATAACTTTGAGACCTTATAAATTTTTTGTGCAATATTTTATTTTTTTTAAATATTTTTTATTAGCTAGTGTTATTATGAGTGTAACTGTACTTTTCATTGTATTTTTGTGACACTTTTTTGTTATACTTTTTTGTTTCATTAAAAAGTTAACCAGAGCTCTGAGGATACACATTAACTTCAATTGCGCTCAAGCATTTACTCTCAACTTGTAATACAAGCGCCACACCCGCCATACACTACTTTTCGCTTGCGCGTAACAGTTAGTGCACCACTCTTAATCTGGCCCTAATGGGGAGAAATGGAAAATGAAGGTAAACCATTATGATAGATCCCAATCCATCACTACTCACAATAGCAAGTGTTAAAATAATCTGACAGAAATACAACAAAATTCACATTAAATTAAATACAATAAATACAGTACAATTGCATAATAAATTATTGCAAAATAAAAAGACAATTCAATGGCATTCATATACTGTATATATATAACTCTTGCACATGCTCAGTAGTAGCTGGTGCATATAAAAAGACTGACTCTTAAAACTGCTCTGTCTGAATCATGAAAGTTTACTTTTGACTTTATTGTCCCTTTAATATTGCCTTTGTCACTTGTCTAATACTACATAGGGCTTTACAAGCTTCCAATATATCCTCTTAGGCGTTAATAAAAAAAACATTTAAAAAAGAAAAAGATATTCATTAATTTTCCTGAGAGAAACCTCCCTTTTATGAAGCGTGTCCATTATATATAGAGACAGAATACATTTCACTAGGATTTGTAAAAAGCTAAGAAACCTTATTGGTAAATATCTTGTTCTGAGGGATGATGATAGGATCTGTTGCAAGACGAGGTCTCGTATTATTCTCTTGGTATAATGTATCTATTAGCAACAATGGCAATCTCACTTAACAATAAATGTTAAAGGGGCATGAAACCCAAGTTATTTATTTTATGTTTTAGATAGAGAAAACTATTTTTAAACAATTTCCAATTTTCTTCTATTATCAAATTTGCTTCACTCTCGTGTTATTCTTTGTTGAAGAGATATCTAGAGAGGTATCTCGCACATTTCTGGAGCACTACACGACAGGAAATGGTGCTGCCATCTAGAGCTCTGCTTTATGTATAACATTGTTGCAAAATAGTACTGCAGACACATGCACACTCCTGAACTTACCTTCTGCTTTTCAACAAAGAATACCTATAAAACAAAGACATTTTTATAATAGAAGTGTAATGGAAAGTTGTTTAAAATGGTATGTTCTGTCTGAATCATGAAAGAAAAAAAAGGTGGGTTTTATGTCCCTTTAACAATCTAGTTCCTTTCCTACGGTGCATCTCTAACCCCTAAAAAGGGAAATATCTCATAGTTGAGCCAAATAAAAACAATGTACCCGTTTCCTTTTATTTTTAATAGTGAATTCATTTTACCCAACAATTCAAAATCAAGCTTTATTTAATTCTTATTACTACAGTTTAGTAGGTTTTCCTACAGTACCAAACTGGGCTTCTCTGTCATCGCATACAATTGTCTTGGAGGGAGCTATAAATATTTCCAATAATATTGGCTAGTATTGTTACCATGACAACACCGGCTGAGTCACTAAATGATGCTATGATGCACTGAAAATAATTGTAAATATTAACAATTAGAAGAAAAAAAGCCTAAGAGAAGATAATGTACAAACAGCACAGACCATTTCAAATCTGCATAGTTGCATTTTCTGCAATATTTGTGTTTACAAAAAATGTTTTTAACAGTAGTTACCACATATTTTGTGCATGTGACCCTCTGAGCAGATTTTTAGTATTTCATTTCAAATGCCTGTACCACATTCATCATTATGTTTCAAAATAACTTGGAATAAAGCCCTTGTAAAGCTTGGCAAGCGCATTAAAATAACTTCCCTGTTAGATCTCAGAAACACCCTAATTTGCTGAGTAAACATGACATTTAAAAATAAATATTACTTCTTTGATCTATTAATTGCATTGTTATGATGATTCTTCCTGTTAAATGCTGGGGATATTACTTACCTAGATATACACATATTATACAGAGCAGAAGATACTGTTGTTAAATGAATATTAATCTCAATAACACTTCCATGGTAGAATATTGATTAAGCTTAATAAAATGTCAATGTAACATTGTTCCTCATTAGTTTCATAATTATTGTCATGTTAGTGTCTATTTGATTTGATGCATTTTCGTTGCTTATGGGCAGCACTTATTACATTATTGTTTGACAGAACAACAGTCCTATACTTAATATGTGCCATTCTGTTTTTCTGATCACAATCCAAATTCTTGATACTTAAAAGGACAGTAAAGTCAAAATTAAACTTTTATGATTCAGTTAGAGCATGCAATATTAACCCTTTGAGTGCTAAGCACTTTCCCACCTGGGAGCTAAGATTTTTTTTTTTAACAATTTTTTTTTAACTTAAGCCCCCCCAAAATAAAAAAAAAAAGCCCATGCCTACACTAAACTGCCAATGGCCCTTAAAAGGGCCTTTTGTGGGGCATTGCCCCAAAGAAATCAGCTCTTTTACTTGTAAAAAAAAATAAAAAAATACAAACACCCCCCAACAGTAAAATCCACCACCCAACCAACCAACCAACCCCCCACATGAAAACCTATCTAAATAAACTATTAGTTATTTTGTAGCTAGCTTAGTGTTTTTTTACAGGTAAATATGTATTTAGTTTTAAATAACAATTATTTAGGTAATAATTGTGAGGTTTATTTAGATTTATTTTAATTATATTTAAGTTAGGGTGTGTTAGGGTTAGGGTTAGACTTAGGGTTACGTTATGGGGGGCTTGCGGTTTAGTGGTTAATAGGTTTATTATAGTGGCAGTGTGGGCGGACGGCAGATTAGGGGTTAATAATCTTTAAATAGTATTTGCGATGCGGGAGGGTGGCGGTTTAGGAATTAATAGGTTTATTATAGTGGCAACGATGTCGGAGAGCGGCGGGATAGGGGTTAATAAATTTTTTAGTGGCGGCGATGTCGGGAGCGGCAGATTAGGGGTTAATAAATTTATTATAGTGTTTGCGATGCCGGAGAGCCTCAGGTTAGGTGTTAATAGGTAGTTTATGTGTGTTAGTGTACTTTTTAACACTTTGTAATAGCTTTGTAACGTAAAACTCATAACTACTGACTTTAGATGGTGGTACGGATCTTCTCAGTATAGGGTGTACCTCTCACTTTTTGGCCTCCCAGGCAAACTCGTAATACCGGCGCTATGGAAGTCCCATTGAAAAAGGACTTTATTAAAAGTGCGGTACTGGCGTTGCGTGACGGCCAAAAAAAGTGTGCGGTACACTTATACCTACAAGACTTGTAATAGCGGCGTTAACGTAAAACTCGTAATCTAGCTGATTATTAGCCAGGTCTAGCTTTGTTGTCCAAAGACTAAAGCCAGATCGGCTCCTCCAAATAAAGAAAATGATGGGTGGAGTTTGGCTACTGATAAATAATTGCAGTAAAAAGGATGTTAATTTGCTGATATGTCATTCTATAGCAACACAACAGAAATGTCTTGTAATTACAAAGTCTTTACTATCCCTTTGAACATAGCTTCAGTGCAATGTTGCACTACTATAGGAGCTAACTGGTGATTGGTGGCTACACACATTTGTCTCTTGTTATCGGCTCACTAGATTTGTTTTGCTAGCTTCCAGTAGTAAATGACTGCTCTGGAACTACATGTTTAACCCTTTAGCAGTGTTAAAAATAATCAAAAGTTCTAACATATCAAATATTTTTTTTTTGCATATATGTCCCTTTAAGCATGTGGTTTAGAGATTTATTAGTCAGTCAGTTTAAAACATTGGCTAATGAAACAAGTTAAACAGCTGGAAAAAAGATTACAGTCATAAATGAGACAACATCCTAGTTAGTGATCTATATAGCAGCTATATTTGAACACAACTGCAGCTTTTGTATTTTTCATTAGGACATCACTTCTGTCATGAGATGCAGGACATATGCAGGACACAGCAATGATGGTACAACTCTATTTTATTACAGAGCATAGCAATACACATCCAGACAGGTTGATTGTACTAAACTAACTGCGACACAGACACCGGACCTAAGCCCCGCCCACCAGCTAGTGACATCACATCCTGCTATCATCACATCTTCCCCTTTTTCAAAGGCAAAGCATACATTCGCATATATTAAATAACAAGGTACACCAACAGGGTATACAACAACATTTTGTTTTAGAACATTATAAGAACAGATAGATTAGAAAACATGAACAAATAAATTACATCCTGACTTGGACATCGGGGTAGACTACCCTAGTCCACAGTGACCATGGGATTATTCTGCCCATACTTCCGGTCACTGTTCTAGCTAAAGTCAGTCCCTGTATCGGGCCGGAAGCCTCACCACTCTTCCGCTTGATGTAACTTTGCATGAACTGTCCTCTGATACAGAAGATGGTGAACAAGAGTCTGCTGGAGGCAAAGATATATCCCCGCTATGATCTTGCTGAGGGGAAGGCACCTCTCTTAGAACAGGAGATCCCACCGGCGGTGGTACTGAGGTATCCAGTTCCAGACTCTCAGGTACAGGCTGAAGATGTCTTCGGTTACGGCGTGTAACCGTCCCTCCCTCTGTAAGGACTGTGTAAGACCTTGGTTCTGGAGAGCGGCCCACTACCGTAGCAGGCGTCTTCCATTTCTTCTCATCATCCAGTTTAATTCTGACACTTTGGCCCGCTTTCAGTTCCTGTAAAGGCCTGACAGAATGTCTCCTGTCGTAGAAGAAACGATAACCCTTTTTGGCCTCTTCATCCCTCCTAAGGACTTCGTCCCGAGGAACAGGGCCAGGCGGCTTGAAGACACCCACTGAGGGTAAAGTGGTGCGAATCTGGCGTCCTAGCATCAGCTGTGCCGGGCTAAACCCGGTGGCTTGAATGGGCGTCGCCCTGTATGACAAGAGGGCTAGGTACGGTTCAGATTGCTTTAGAATGAATTTTGTTGTTTGAACTGCCCTTTCAGCCATTCCGTTGGCCTGCGGATAATGTGGACTTGACGTGGAATGTACAAAATCATATTCCCTGCTGAAAGCACTGAACTCTGTAGAAGCGAACTGCATGCCATTATCACTCACCAGCTCCATTGGAATGCCCCAGCGGGCGAACAAGCTCTTCAGGCGAATGATAACGGCCTGACTTGTGATATCATTCAGGGGTGCTATTTCCAAATACCTGGAATAGTAGTCAATAACAACAAGAAACTTTTTCCCGTGCAGTTCGCACAAATCAGCAGCTATTTTCTGCCACGGCCCCGCAGGCAGCGGAGTAGACATTAAGGGCTCCCTTCTCTGAGTAGGCCGGCGTTCCCGGCAAAAGGCACATTTAGACACATGATTTGCAATGTCGGAGCTGATACCAGGCCACCACACAGCTGCAGCTGCTCTTTCTCTGCACTTTGTGATGCCTAAGTGCCCATCGTGTATCCTGTTCAACATCTCCTTCCTCATGCTGACAGGAATTACAATACGGTCTTGGAACAGCACCAACCCCTCCAGCTCCGTGAGCTGCGACCTCTCTGGCTGGTAAGCATTTAAAGACATCCAGGCTGCCCGGCTCTCGGGCCAGCCATCTCTTATGTACCTTATAACTTCTTGCAGATCTGTGTCCAAATATGTCTCTTTCTTTATCTCTTCCAGTTTCCTTGAAGAAATGGACTTAGAGGCCAGAACTGAATCAACATACACTTTTACATCCGACTCTGTGGAGGATTCTTCAGCAGCAGCCAGCGGGAGCCTGGACAGTGTATCTGCCACAACCAGCTGCTTCCCCGGCACATGCACTGCCTGAACATTGAACCTGAGTAGTCTCATTAAAAGTCTCTGGCATCTCAAGGGTGTTTTGTCGATGTCATAAGAATTGATAAGAGGGACTAGCGGTTTGTGGTCAGTTTCCAGACTAAATTTCTCCAAACCCACTAGATAACGCTGAAAGCGCTCACAGGCCCAAACTGCAGCCAGGCACTCTTTCTCAATTTGAGCGTATTTTGACTCCGCAGCCGTCAGTGTGCGGGAACAGTAGGCGATGGGCTGTAGTTTGTTGTCATTCAGCTGCAGGAGTGCAGCCCCCAACCCATAACTGCTTGCATCAGCACTAACCACAGTCTTTTTTGAAGGATCGTAGAACCCCAGCACTGGGGCAGACCCCAGCAGGGACTTAGCATGCAGGAACGCTTTTTCTTGTGAGGGTCCCCAGACCCAGGCAACATCTTTCTTAAGCAACTCTGTGATAGGGTGCAAAACTGTAGATAAATCTGGAAGAAACTTGCCCACGTAATTTACAAGGCCCAATATCTGTCTCAGCTCATGTACATCAGAAGGGCTTTTCATCTGTTCAATAGCCCGAATTTTCTCGGGGTCCGGCTTGATGCCATCCCCGTTGATGATATGCCCAAAGTAGCATAATTCAGTTTTCCTAAAATGACATTTTTCTTTATTCAGCTTCAGCCCAGACTCTTTGATAGCCTGCAGCACACAACTCAAACGCTGATCATGCTCTTCCACTGTAGACCCATACACTAGAATGTCGTCCATGACGACTGCTGTGCCCACGTGGCCACTCAGGAGAGAACTCATTTCCCTCTGAAAGATCTCAGGAGCGGAGGATATCCCAAAGGGAAGTCTGCAGAAACAGAACCGACCTACCGGAGTGATAAAGGTAGTCAGTTTGCGGCACTTTGGATCCAGGGGGATCTGCCAAAAGCCGCTAGAAGCGTCTAATGTGGAAAAGAACTTCGCCCCAGCCAGCTTCGGGGCTATATCTTCCAATGTCGGCAGCACAAATCTCTCCCTCTTCACTGCCTCATTCAACCTTTTCAGGTCCACACAGATGCGCACCTTTCCGTTTTTCTTTGCAACTGGAACAATGGGGGCACACCAATCAGTTGCTTCAACAACCTCTTCAATAACCCCCATAGACTTCATGCGCATGAGCTCTTTCTCCACTTGAGGCATGAGCGGGAACGGAATTCTACGAGGAGTAGAAATACTGTACGGGACTGCATCACTTTTAAGTGCTATACGGACAGGTTTGCAGCTCAGTAGGCCCAACTCGCCAAACATATCTTCAGAGATCTCATTCACTCTGGCCACGAGGCCCAAGTCACAGGCTGCTTTTCTGCTCAATAAACTGTTAACACACTGACCTCGGATCACATGCACCCACATGGTGAACTTCCTTTGTTTGTACTCACAGCTGGCAAGAAATTTCCCCACACAATCAATGCGGCCACCAGGACTATGAACATTTGTAGTAACCTTCGCCAGCTGGGGCTGTCGAGGCAGTCTCATAAATTCAGCAAAAGACATTACAGTGATATCTGCTCCTGTATCAATCTTAAAATCAACATTGGCTCCCATTACAGTAAAGGTAACTTTCCAATCTTCCTCTGAGCTTGTCCGTTCCACAACAGACCCCACAAAAGACACTTCCTGACCCTCCTGGTCACTGTCCACCTGCATCTCCTTAATGTATTCAGTTTTACACACCACTTCAAAATGGCCTATTCTGTTACATTTTCTGCATCTTTTATCTCTGGCCGGGCATATAGCACTCTGATCATGAGCCCGGTAGCACCGTGTGCATCGGCCATGTTGCGCCCATCCACTTCTAGGCCTTTCCAGTACTTTAGATCTACCGCTCACACTGTGCCTTTCACCAGTAATTTTCCTAGACTGTTGCACTTCATCCACAATACTCTCAGACCTCAGATCAGCACTTTGCTTTTTCACCAGTTCACTCTGGCGGGCCATCCTAATAGCCCCGTCTAATGTTAAATCAGGCTCTAACTGCAGCTTCAGGGAGACTTCAGCATCTGCAATTCCAATAACTATTCTGTCTCTGATTTGCTCTTCTTTAGCAACACCAAACTCACAGAATTCAGCTAATTCATACAGGCTGCGCAAAAATGACTCCACAGATTCTCCCACACGCTGATTACGTTTGTGAAAACAAGCTCTCTCATGAATCACATTTCTTTTGGGCACAAAGTGGGCACTGAGTTTATCCATAACTATATCAAAGTTAACTTCTTCCCCTTCTTGGAAAGTAAAAGCATTGAACACTGGCTCTACATCTTTCCCCATAGAGTATAAAAGAGAATTAACTTGTACTTCACCACTCTCCTTGTTCAGTTTGGATGCAATCCTGAAGCGCTGAAACCGCTGACGCCATGTGGGCCAAGCTGCAGGCTGAGAAAAGTCAAAAGGCTCAGGTGGGGTAAACTTTGACATCGTCATCATCAGAAACAGAAGCGTAGTCCAGAACTTCTGACACCATGTCATGAGATGCAGGACATATGCAGGACACAGCAATGATGGTACAACTCTATTTTATTACAGAGCATAGCAATACACATCCAGACAGGTTGATTGTACTAAACTAACTGCGACACAGACACCGGACCTAAGCCCCGCCCACCAGCTAGTGACATCACATCCTGCTATCATCACAACTTCTAATTAGTATTTTCATTATTATTTTTACAATAGCTTTATGGTTAACGTTATGTTTTATATGAAGTCATAGATCATATCTGTTTTTGTGAGTCATATAACAAATCCCCTTTTGCTTTGTCATTTCTTGTATGTGCTTACCAGTAAGCTGGAGATGACTTGCCGTGTCAGTAGAAACAGTAAAGGAAATATGACCTCATTATTGTATTGTTCCTAATGTGTGAAGTCATTGTTTAAAATATCCCCATATGCATAACACATACAGATGTAACAGAACAAGAAATATTAACTCAGAAGAATAACTGAAAGCAATAGATAGATATTGTATAGTATTATATCTTCTGTAAGACATCTCATTTTGTGATTAACATACAGAGTTAGCTGTGACTCATGATAGGAGTCGCTAAATGGCAATAGCAGAATCCTCAAACTGAAAATGTTTAATAACGTTTAAATAATAGACACAAAAAACTAAAGACAATACAAATAATACAGCAATATAACTGTGCTCCTCAAAGGGATATGAAACCTAAAAAAATTATTTTATGATTCAGACAGAAGATACCATTAAAAAAAAAAATATCCAATTTACTTCTATTATCAAATTTGCTTAATTCCCATGATATTATGTGTTGAAGAGATACCTAGATACTTTAGGTAGGTGTCTGGAGAACTACATGGCAGAAAATAGTGCTCTTGCAAACGGATAACATTCTTGCAAAATATTTGCCATATGGGGCTACAGAAATGGGCTGGCACCTAAGCAACCATTCCTGCTTTTAAAAAAAAAAGATATCAAGAGAACACAGAAAAATTGATAATGATTGGTAAATCTCCCAAATTTGCTTGTAGCCTTAAGATACAGTTTAATGTAAGACACTGTGTAATAAATGACGTATCTTGTTTCTAAGCAAACTTAGAATAAAGTGTTTGCATGTAATATAACAGTATCCAAACCATCTGTGGCAAGTGTGAAACATTCAAGCATTCATCAAGTAAACCTGGAATTCAATAAACACCTAGTTGCATAATATGCGGATCCGCCACAAGGTCAGGAGTTACACTAAGGAGCCCGATTATAAACTGGGTCAATTCATGTGCAGGATGTAAATAAAGTAGTAAATAAAATAAAAGTACCTTTGGTATGCCTCCGGTAAACCTGTCACCGTGTGACCGGGAACTCGATCACAGGAATCCCAAATGTAAAGAGGGGGGGCGTTGCTGGCTGTAGGACTAAAGTTTAAAGTGATACTTAACCCACATTTTTTCTTTTAATGATTCAGATAGAGCATGTAATTTTAAGCAACTTTCTAATTTACTCCTATTATCAATGGATGTCATATTACATTCAAATAGAAAACAACAACAAATATCTACTTGTGAGTGGTGTGGTGTAGTCAGATGGCGCTATATGAAAGATGAGAGAGATATGTAAAGAGAGACGTGGTATAGTAATAAAATAAAATACATCAATTAGTGTTATATATTGTGTTATGAGTGTAGTGATTAAGGGTGTGAGAAAATGAGGTGAGAAAATCTAGGAGCAGCATGATGAGATGAATGAGTGAAAACAAAGAGGTGAAGGTTGTAGTGTGAAAAACAATTATACCATAAATTAACTGGAAAATAATGTATCAACTAACAGAAGTCCTAGAAACCTGTAAAGTATTTCAGATTAGTAATCTCCTTTATACCAACGTGACTTCCAGATATTAGTTTTAAAATCCATAGGGTGTCCTTTCTATTTAATAAGGAAATCTTATCTCTGTGATATACGGTTACTTTAAGAAAGACACTCTGGAACTGGGAGGGGACTCTATGGTCAGCAGCCATCTTCTTTATGTTAGTTTCTCTGTTAGTTCAGTTGTGTGTTATTGCTTACATCTCAGCTGAATAAAGACCTGCTGTGTGTACCTACTATCAAGTAGTGCTTATTCATACTGCTTAATACCCACACAAGAAATATGACATGGTGTCAGAAGTGCTGAAAAAGTAATTTGTCTGAGTAAAGAGATTGTAACAAGGACTTTATCCACAGTTTCTCTAGCATCAGCATGGAGATGTTCAGAGCACCATACCCTATGTAATTCACAGGAAATGTAAGTGAAAACTGGAGAAGACGGGAGCAAAGATTTTTAATTTATGCTGAGGCAGTTGAACTTTATAAAAAAAGAGAAGAAAACTCAGATTGCCATAGCCCTGCATGTTTTGGGTGGGGATGGCCAAGAGATTTACAACACATTGGAACCAGCCCTGCCTGCTGAAAGAACCTTAGACTCAGTGCTGACTTTGTTCAGGGAGCATTGCACTCCAAAGTAAAATGTTGTGTTTGAGAGACATCAGTTTTGGTCACATTCACATTATGAGGGGCAGGGCATTGAAAGGTGACAGAACTCAGACTAAAAGCCACAGATTGTGAGTTTGGTGCAATACTTGATGACATGTTAAGAGACAAATTAGTATTCAGTGTTACAAACATTTGCTCAGTGTTACGAACATTTGCTCATAGAGGCTGACATTACACTACAAAAGGCAGTGGAGATATGTCAGGCTGCTAAAGCCACTAAATCCCAGGTTCAGGTTATGGCTGCAAACACACCAGCAAGTTCCTACCAGACTATTCATGCTTTACAGTACGAACCCACACTCACTAGCCAAGCAGAGTCTACTAGAGGCAGCAAGAACAAACCTCACTCTAGTGCAAGGTCTGAGCAAAAAAGAAATGTATGTCCTAGGTGTGGTGGGGTACACCCACCTCAAAGATGCCCAGCTTTTGGGTTTGTTTGTTACACTTATCACAAAATGCTGTAAATCACAGGACCAGGAGTGTGACAGAGTAAAAACAGGTGAGACTTTAGAACTAAAACATTCTGCATGGTTCTCTGAAGTGCAAATCAATGGTGCACCCATTACCTTTAAACTGGATACTGGTGCTGAGGCAAATGTGCTACCTATCACTCTCTTAAAAAATCCATGCACAGTTCTGCATCATAAATACTAACACTATGTTAATTGCTTATGGGGGTTCCAAAATCTGTCCAGAAGGTATAGTGTATCTCACGGCCGCCACCCCCACAAACAGAGCAGATCTGGAATTCTTTTTTCCGTGATGCTCCTCACTTCTATTAGGAAAAGCAGCATTCCAGGAACTGGATTTACTTCACAAAGTTCACACAGTATCTACACGAAAACTCTATACAAAAGATGATCTGGTAAAATGTTACACTGATGCATTTCAAGGAATTGGGCAATTTAAAGGAACTTACCACATCTATTTGGACCCAAGTATTGCTCCAGTCATACATGGCTGCAGGAAAATCCAATTTGCAATACTGGCCAAGCTTAAAGAGACTCTAATTCAGTTAGAAAAGAATCAGATCATTGCTAAAGTACTCACTCCCACTGATTTGGTGAATAGCCTTGTTGTAACAGAAAAGAAAAATGGTACTCTGAGGGTATGTTTGAACTCCTGTGATCTTAACAAGGCTTTAAAGCGTCATCACTTCAATATCCCTACTGCAGAGGATGTACAGAGTCAACTGGCTGGGAAAACCATATTCACCATCCTTGATGAAAAGGATGGTTACTGGCAAGTTAAATTAGGCAAAGAGTCCTCAGAGCTATGCACTTCCAACTTCCCATGGGGGCGCTTTAGATTTTGTAGGATGCCATTTGGAATAAAGTCAGCCAGTGAGGTATTTCAGCAGAAAAATATGGAGATTTTTGGGGACATCCCAGGTGTGCATATCATAGCTGATGACATGATTATTGCTGCATCATCAGATGAAGAACATGATCAGATACTGAGCCAGGTGATGAACAGAGCATAAGAACAGAACATCAAGTTCAATCCAGATAAAATCCAATTAAAAGTATCAGAAGTCCGGTATATGGGGCATGTCATCACCCCTGCAGGAGTTCAACCTGATATAGAGAAAGTCCAAGCAATTACCAAAATGCCTGACCCAGAGGACAAAAAAGGGCTGCAAAGATTTTTGGGCATGGTTCGGTATCTGGCACAATATATACTAGGGGAGGCAGAGATTACTGCTCCTTTGAGGAAGTTACTTTGCAAGGATATTGTCTGGCAGTGGGCCCCAGAGCATACTAAAGAAGTACAGTCTTTAAATCAGGCACTGATTGAGACTCTAGTATTAAGATTTTCTGACCCAGCAAAAGCAGTGGTAATTCAGGCAGATGGATCTAAATCAGGCCTTGGAGCTTGCTTACTTCAAGACAATTTCCCTATAGCATATGCATCAAGAGCAATGACTGCCACAGAGCAAAATTATGCCCAGATTGAGAAATAACTATTGGCCATTGTATATGCTGCAAAAAAAGTTCCACCAGTTTATATTTGGCAGAGCAGGTACAGTACAATCTGACCACAAGCCTCTTGAATCAATACTCACTAAACCATTGAGCAAAGTACCAGCAAGACTCCAAAGAATGCTCTTACAACTGCAACGATACAACCTAAACATCATTTATACTTCTGGAAATGATATGTTTATTATTTCTCTTTCTAGGGCCCCTGTGGATCCACAAGGACAAGAAGAGGACAGGTTATAACTGTCATCATCAGAATCTTTTGGGACTGAAATGTTATCTTATTTACAAACTTCCACAGCAGAAGATGCAGACTTAAACAAACTTAAAGGGACACTGAACCCAATTTTTTTCTTTCGTGATTGAGATAGAGCATGAAATATTAAGCAACTTTCTAATTTACTCCTGTTATCACATTTTCTTTATTCTCTTGGTGTCTTTATTTGAAATGCAAGAAAGTTTAGATGCCGACCCATTTTTGGTGAACAACCTGGGTTGTTCTTTATGATTGGCGGATAAATTCATCCACCAATAAAAAAGTGCTGTCCAGAGTACTGAACCAAAAAAAAGCTTAGATGCCTTCTTTTTAAAATAAAGATAGCAAGAGAATGAAGAAAAATTGTTGATAGGAGTAAATTAGAAAGTTGCTTAAAATTCATGTTCTATCTGAATCATGAAATAATTTTTTTGGGTTCAGTGTCCCTTTACACAACTTCTTTCTGAAGGTTGGCCACAAAGAAAAAGGCAACTCCATCCAAGTCTGCAGTCATTATGGCAATTTAAACACTTGCTGCACATGGAAGATGGTCTCTTATTGCTGGGTGAAAATATTGTAGTTCCTCGGAATACTCGCAGGAAAATACTAGAAAGTCTGCATGAGTGCCATCAAGGTATACAGAGAACCAAAATGCGGGCTTGGATGATTCTGTTCTGGTCCAGCATGTCTAAGGACATACAACAGATGGTAGAGACCTGCAAGATGTGTGCTAGTCACCTACCAGCAAATCAAATGTAACCATTCCTCACCTGCCGGCGTCATCTCTGGATTGATTACACGTACAGGGAGTGCAGAATTATTAGGCAAATGAGTATTTTGACCACATCATCCTATTTATGCATGTTGTCTTACTCCAAGCTGTATAGGCTCGAAAGCCTACTACCAATTAAGCATATTAGGTGATGTGCATCTCTGTAATGAGAAGGGGTGTGGTCTAATGACATCAACACCCTATATCAGGTGTGCATAATTATTAGGCAACTTTTATTCCTTTGGCAAAATGGGTCAAAAGAAGGACTTGACAGGCTCAGAAAAGTCAAAAATAGTGAGATATCTTGCAGAGGGATGCAGCACTCTTAAAATTGCAAAGCTTCTGAAGCGTGATCATCGAACAATCAAGCGTTTCATTCAAAATAGTCAACAGGGTCGCAAGAAGCGTGTGGAAAAACCAAGGCGCAAAATAACTGCCCATGAACTGAGAAAAGTCAAGCGTGCAGCTGCCAAGATGCCATTTGCCACCAGTTTGGCCATATTTCAGAGCTGCAACATCACTGGAGTGCCCAAAAGCACAAGGTGTGCAATATTCAGAGACATGGCCAAGGTAAGAAAGGCTGAAATACGACCACCACTGAACAAGACACACAAGCTGAAACGTCAAGACTGGGCCAAGAAATATCTCAATACTGTTTTTTCTAAGGTTTTATGGACTGATGAAATGAGAGTGAGTCTTGATGGGCCAGATGGATGGGCCCGTGGCTGGATTGGTAAAGGGCAGAGAGCTCCAGTCCGACTCAGATGCCAGCAAGGTGGAGGTGGAGTACTGGTTTGGGCTGGTATCATCAAAGATGAGCTTGTGGGGCCTTTTCGGGTTGAGGATGGAGTCAAGCTCAACTCCCAGTCCTACTGCCAGTTTCTGGAAGACACCTTCTTCAAGCAGTGGTACAGGAAGAAGTCTGCATCCTTCAAGAAAAACATGATTTTCATGCAGGACAATGCTCCATCACACGAGTCCAAGTACTCCACAGCGTGGCTGGCAAGAAAGGGTATAAAAGAAGAAAATCTAATGACATGGCCTCCTTGTTCACCTGATCTGAACCCCAATGAGAACCTGTGGTCCATCATCAAATGTGAGATTTTCAAGGAGGGAAAACAGTACACCTCTCTGAACAGTGTCTGGGAGGCTGTGGTTGCTGCTGCACGCAATGTTGATGGTGAACAGATCAAAACACTGACAGAATCCATGGATGGCAGGCTTTTGAGTGTCCTTGCAAAGAAAGGTGGCTATATTGGTCACTGATTTGTTTTTGTTTTGTTTTTGAATGTCAGAAATGTATATTTGTGAATGTTGAGATGTTATATTGGTTTCACTAGTAAAAATAAATAATTGAAATGGGTATATATTTGTTTTTTGTTAAGTTGCCTAATAATTATGCACAGTAATAGTCACCTGCACACACAGATATCCCCCTAAAATAGCTATAACTAAAAACAAACTAAAAACTACTTCCAAAACTATTCAGCTTTGATATTAATGAGTTTTTTGGGTTCATTGAGAACATGGTTGTTGTTCAATAATAAAATTAATCCTCAAAAATACAACTTGCCTAATAATTCTGCACTCCCTGTATGAACAAGATCACTTAGAGCCACAGGTACTTGTACCTGAAAAAGGAGAAGAGTCGCCAATTACTCACAATACTGACTCAGAGACTGAAGTGCCAGGTTCAGATGCAAACCAAGGATAATTTGTCCCTATACAGTCTGCAGAAGCTGGACACAAAACATCACGAGCTGTAAGGGCAATACACCCTCCTGAGAGACTAAAAGATTATGTCGTAGGATACAGTATATTGAGCCATTAGAGCACATTTATATTGTTTCTTTGTTGTTAAGATGTGTTAAATGTTAAGAGGGGATTTGGAAGTAGTTGGGGAGATGTGGTATACTGTTACTTTAAGAAAAGACACTCTGGAACTAGGAGGGAACTCTATGGTCAGCAGTCAACTTCTTTATGTTAGTTCTCAGTTAGTTCAGTTAGTGTTGTTGCTTACATCTGAGCTGAATAAAGACCTGCTCTGTGTACCTACTATCAAGTAGTGCTTATTCATACTGCTAAATACCCACACAAGAAACATGACAATCTCCTCCTCGATAACCTTTGGGACAGCATCAATAGCTTGGAAACTGAATACAGTTTTCAATACTGTTAAATCATATACACAATCGATAAGTGCAAAATGTTGTGCTACAGAAGTTTTTGGTGAAGTAGGAACAATAGAAAGCAAATGCTCCCTTATATGGTTTTTAAGACCCTTGTGCTCCTACCCATGTACTGCATGTTGCATAATTTACATGGACCACATATTTGGAATCACACATGAGATGAGGTTGAAGTTTAAAACATTATCAATTCTTAGATGACTCAAAGGTATTTTCTGTAACTACATAGTCACAACTACTACAAAAGGATTCCACCCACACTTGAAGAAGCCCTTTCTGGGTTCCAACCAAGTATGTTTGTTTAGTATTGAAAAATTCCTCTTCCAAAATTAACAAATAGTTTTAGCTTTTCTTGAGTTTTAGCTTTTCCTGATTAGATTATCCAGCATAGGGTCCTTTCCCAGAATGGGGGAAAATGTATGTATAATGTTACATAACTGTTTGTACTGTTTACTATAGGTGGTTACAAAGGTTAATAGGGGCTCAGTTACATTAGACTTCTTTGATTTATCTCTCAAAAGAATATTATGATCCATCTTAGTTACCTAATTAATTATAAAATTCAGATCTTTAGCATCATAACCTCGATCCAAGAGTCTCTGCACCAATTAATCTCCCTGTGTATGATAAAACAATTCATTAGAGCAATTTCTCCTGAGTCTCATCAGTTGACCCTTTGGAATTGCCCTTTTTAGATGTACTGGATGATGAGAATCTGCTCTAAGAATAGTGCTGCTCGGTGTAGGTTTCTGTAAAAAAAAGTCCCATGCTGTTAGAAATCTGAAATGTGAATTTTAAGTTTCTATTGTTATCCTTTAGATAAGCCACAAATTCAGGTATCTGTTCAAGATTATCATTTAAAAGTAAAAACAAATAATTTGTGAAACTACTGTAAAATTTGATGTTATTACTCACTTTTCACTAGTGAAGATCTTAAATATTTCAAAATGATTAAGATATATATAAGCATAAGAGGGGTCAATTTAAAGCTGTTTTTGTCATAATAGTCTCAAGCATGGCATACAAATGTGATGGATGATGGTTTTAGTAAAGTGAATGTAAAAGATACTCAGAAAGCAGAGACTGGGTGCAAAACCAGACTGAGATTAGGGCGAGTGAGCACTTTATGGATAGGTTCTGTCCAATTAGGTATCTCACCTGATCCAGGTTCATGTCATTGCTAAAAGGCTATTCTGTATGACTTGGGACAAAAGGATTTAAACCCCACAAATAATTTAGCTTTTCCTTGCAATATATAAATATAGAGACTGAAGGTATCTACAGTACCTGTGTTTCATGGTTAAAGGGACATTATACACTCATTTTTTCTTTGCATAAATGTTTTGTAGATGATCTATTTATATAGCCCATAAAGTTTTTTGTTTTTTTTAAATGGATAGTTTTGCTTATTTTTAAATAACATTGCTCTGATTTTCAAACTCCTAACCAAGCCCCAAAGTTTTAGGAAAATACCAACGTATACCTACTCCAGCTTGCTCCTGTTTGTGTAAAGGGTCTTTTCATATGGGGAGTGTCTGATATTTACCACTTGCAGTGGGTGTTCCAGTAACCTTTTAAACAGAGCTAAACTGGAAGTAAGTTTTTAGCATTTTTTTTATCAGTATCTGTGCATATTATTCTTTTTAGTAGTGTCTATTACATGCAGTTATATGAAAATTGGTGTATACTGTCCCTTTAAGGACGTCTTTGCTTACAATGCACCAGATGCACTTTGATTAGAGGTTGCTGAGCTGCTGAGAAATAAATGTTAACATTTAAACAAAATAAACCTGTTAATGCTCTCTGCAGCTACAGTTGTTTGAAACACTGGGGGTTTTAGTGCTAGGAAATTTACAGTAAAAGTCCAGTGTAATAACAGATGTATATTAAAGGGACAGTCAACATCAGAATTTTTCTTGTTTTAAAATATAGATAATCCCTTAATTACCCATTCTTTAGTTTTGCATAACCAACACAGTTATAATAATACACATTTTACCTCTGTGATTACTTTGTCTCTAAGCCTCTGCAGACTGCCCGCTTATTTCACTTCTTTTGACAGATTTGCATTTTAGCCAATCAGTGTTCACTCCTTGGTAAATTCACGTGCATGAGCTCAATGTTATCTATATGAAACACATGAACTAACGCAGAGGCGGTCTTCAAAGTCTAAGAAATTAGCATATGAACCTCATAGGTTTAGCTTTCAACTAAGAATACCAAGAGAATAAAGCTAAATTGATGATAAAAGTAAAAAGGAAAGTTGTTTAAAATTACACGCCCTATTTGAATCATGGAAGGTTTTTTTTCGACTTGACTGTCCCTTTAATAACACATTCTATATTATTTTATAATTATAGTTTTCAAAAATATAAAGATAAGTCTATTTGATACAGTCTGAGCAATGCTATAGTGGGCATCAAAAATAAGCAGGGCCTTTTATAATGTAAGGTACCTTCAAGCAGACATGCAGTCATAATTTACAGGTTATTGTCCTTCAACTTTCTGGATTTTCTCTCTGACAACATATTTATGAAATCACTTCCTAAAGGTTTAAAATTGTATGCTATTTTGAACATAATATTTGGTAAAATATACCCAAAATCCACCAGTAATTGCATATAGTTTTTGTGCTGCCCTAGGCATTGACAAATCTGATGGCCACCAAAACCCACCATCAACAATTTTAGGGGCACAGGGAGGGGACATTACAGTAACAGAAACCCAAACAAATGTATGTTATGATTCAGATCCGCTACACACGGGCAGCGGGTCTATTGATCCGCTTGCCCGTATGTACCATTACACACTCATCGGAGTGTGTAATGCCCACCCCTTCAATCGCGCGACCAATCACGCGACTAAAGGGGCTGTCAATCACCGAGATCGAGCGTGCTCTCTGTGATTTTGCTTTGCCACCTAAGAGGTGGCGTAGGCTGTAGGAAGCAGCGGTCTAATGACCGCTGCTTCTTACATTACGGGAAGCAGGCTCGCATATGCGAACCTGCCCCGCAAAGGCTCCGGAGCAGCTTTCGCTGCTTCTTACATGGAGCCCAAAGTATGCAATTTTAAATAACTTTCCAATTCACTTATATTATCTAATTTACTTTGTTCTATTTTTATCATTTGTTAAAAAGCAAACCTAGGTAGGCTCAAAAGCAATAATGCATTACTGGAAGCTAGCTTGCTGATTGGTGACTGCACATATAAGCCTCTTGTCATTGGCTTACCTGAGGGGCTCAGCTAGCACCCAGTAGTGCATTGCTGCTGCTTTAACAAGGGATATCAAGCGAATGAAGCAAATTTCTTAATAGTAGTAAATCAGAAAGTTGTTTAAAATTGTATGCTCTATCAGAATCATGAAAGAAAAAAATTGGTTTCATGTCCCTTTAAGCACACACGGCAGGAGCACTACTGAGCAGGACATGGCCAGTAACTGGCTATGTGATTCTGACAATCTTCCTTCTCAGGAACAGCAGTGAATTATAGCCCCTCAGAGTTTAACTATGTGTTTAACACCTTTGTGTGGTGATTAGCACATAATTCCTTAAAATCAATGGTATAATAATGAAATGCAAACGACATCATCTTTTTTTATTGAAAGAAAATGTTGCTTCTTATCTGCACACTTTCCGAGGTAGCAGTTCCTGTGGAAGAGATCTCAGTATACACATATATAATTCTGTGATTGGCTGATGACTGTCACATGATACAGGGGGCAGGGAAATTAAAGAAAACTTTAACATTTGTCAGAAAATAAAAAAATCATCTCCTCATTTGAAATTCAAAGTAAATGTAACTGCATTGCCATTTGATAATGTATTTAATCCTTTAAAAATATCCTGTGAATGAAGGAATTTATTTTAATAGCTTTAGCAGATTTACATAATAAATGATTCGATAAACCAACCAGAACGTACTACTCACTAACTTTAGCTGCCTTTGAAAGATTTTCTCTTCGAAAAAAAAGTAACCACAAAAATAAATTTCCAATTACTCTTCACGGTTGTCAGTTGTCAGTGCATAATTTCTCTTTAATACTGCAGCTGTAATATTTCTCTTTTTTTTTATCTGACAGCTAAGTTATTACTGTTCAGATTTCTTATTTATATTAATATAATGCTTAAGAAGCAAAATGCTTTTAGTGAACATTTTTAAACAGAATAAAAAACAAGCAGTTGGCTTTCAGTGGGGCTGAGGGAAACTGTATTGGTGGGAAAAAGGAAGCAAAGGACATATCCTACATCACTGATTTCCGTTCAGGAAGCGACCTACAAACAAAAAGGAACAAAAACCTATTTCTATTTTAGTTAGGCATTAGTTTCCCCTCTGCATGGGAATAAACAGTTTTGAACAACTCCATGTCCTAATGCGCCCAACTGCTGAATAGGAGGCATTTAAATGCACCAGGACAGATGCTGATAAAAATAGCATAACAGTCTGTATAATAGCTATTGTAGTCTTGCTTGCATTGCAGATCTGAATGTAAAAAAAAGCTATAGAAACTGTGATAATTACTCTCATTGTGCTGAGTTAAGAAGGTCTACACCCTAAGTCAGTGGTTCATGTTCACAATATGGCTCTGATGCTGATGAATGTGAGTCAGAACTCTAAATCATACAATTATTAACTCTTTACCTGTAACCCTAACCATCAGCTCCTAACCCCCAACCCACCCGAAGGCCGTTATCCCTTTCCTGTAAATTTCTCAATCCTTCCTACCTAGAAGTAAGTTAGTGCCCCTAAGGCAGTGAGCAATGAATCCTTAAAGGGATATTGAACCCACATTTTTTAGGAGCATGCAATTTTAAGCAACTTTCTAATTTACTCCTATTATAAATATTTATTTGTTCTCTTGTTATCTTTATTTGAAAAAGCAGGATCGTAAGCTTAGAAGCCAGACCATTTTTGGTTCAGCACCCTAGGTAGTGCTTGCTGATTGGTGGTTACATTTACATTCTTTTAGCTTCAAAATAAATAGGGTTAACTTAATCTTTGTTCAGCCATTTGCATGATTTTTAAAGTTTGATTCCTTTTTGAATTTAAAACAATGATAGAGTTGGACACCATGAGGCCTATTTATCAAGCTGTCAACCGCAAATACGCTGGAATTCCACAGCGTAATTGTTTGCGAGCCTAATTCGCCTCATTTATCAAAGCCTACAGACCGGCAAAAGTTGAAATTTGTAACGTAACATACGATCCGCCGGTCTCAATCCGACACAGATCGATGCTTACATCATTACAGATGTTCTGAATACAAATTCGGCACTATCCGTCAACTTTTGCCATTTATCAAATTTCTAACTGGTACGCTCATGGCTATTCCGGCCCAGCATACCTGGTTTTTAATCCGCCACCCTGGAGGCCGCGGATGCCATAGGAATCAATGGGAGTCTGAAAGCAGCAAAAGCTTATGTTCGCTGCTGCCAGATATCCCATTGATTTCTAGGGTAACGTTTACACCTAAAACCCTAACATAAACTCCGAGTCTAAACACCCCTAATCTGCCACCCCCAACATCGCTGCCACCTACATAATGTTATTAACCCCTATCCCGCCACTCCCTAACACCACCACAACTAAATAAATATATTAACCCCTATCCCGCAGCTTCCAGAGCCCACCACAACTAAATAAAGTTATTAACCCCTATCCCGCCACACCCGAGCCGACCGCAACTAAATAAAGTTATTAAACCCCAACACCGCCGCTCCTGGACCCCGCTGCAACTAAATAAATGTATTAACCCCTAAACCTCTGGCCTCCCACATCCCACATAGGTTAATGCATAGTTTAATATAGTTTAATGTAATTTTATGTAATTTTAGTATAATAGTTAGGGTAGATTAATGGATAGTTTAATATAGTTTAATGCCATTTTAGTATAATAGTTAGGGTAGATTAATTAATATTTTTATATAGTTTATTTTAATTCTAAAGGTAATTTCAAATGGATTATAAGATAGGGATGAGTTAATATTTAATGTAAGGTTAGCGGGTTGTTAGGTTTAGGGGTTAATAGCTTAATTTAGTTTATGGAGATGTGGGGGGCTGGTGGTTTAAGGGTTAATAGGATTAATAAGTGGTAGTGATGTGGGAGGCCAGGGGTTTAGGGGTTAATACATTTATTTAGTTGCGGTGGGCTCCGGGAGTGGCAGGATAGGGGTTAATAACTTTATTAGAGTTGTGGTGGGCTCCGGGAGCGGAGGGATAGGGGTTAATAACTTTATTACAGTTGCGGTGGGCTCCGGGAGTGGCGTGATGAGGTTTAATAACTTTATTACAGTTGCGGTGGGCTCCGGGAACGGCGGGATAGGGGTTAATAACTTTATTACAGTTGAGGTGGGTTCCGGGAGCAGCGGAATAGGGGTTAATAACTTTATTTAGTTGCGGCAGGGTGCGGAAACGGCGGGATAGGGGTTAAACATTTTAGTAAAGTGGTGGTGTTTAGTGACAGGGTATAAATAAAGTTGGTAAAAAGCCGAATAGCAGCCAGATCGATGACTGTTAGTTAACAACAGTCCGCTGCTCATCGCCCCGTACTTGTTTCATTATTCAGGCAGAGCATACAATTTTAAATAACTTTCCAAATTACTTCTATTATTAATTTGCTTTGTACTCTTCATATCATTTTTTTATAAGCATATGTAGGTATGTTCAGCAGCAGCCATGCACTACTGGGAATGGGAGCTAGCTCACCTGATGTGGTAAGCTAGCTCTCACTAGTGCACTGCTGCTCATTCAACAATGAATACTATGAGAACAAAGCAGATTGGATAATAGATGTAAATTGGAAAGTTGTTTAAAATTGTTTGTGCAATTTGAATCATGTATGAAATGTTTTAAGTTTCATGCCCCTTTAATTTATTATTTCAATTTAAAGGGACATCAACCAATTTTTTTTTCTTTTATGATTTAGATAGAGTTTGTAATTTTAAACACAGATGCATGTGTATATATGTATTTATATGAATACATTTGATCAGAAACTGTATTTATGAGTGTAACACTTTATTTTAATGTATTTATGTTGTGTTTGGTGAACATTAGTTTTTACCCTTTAAGCTTCACTCGCGCAAACCCAACGCACGCTAATTGAGTTGGTGCTCGAGCGAACACGTTTACTTTTAGCTTGTAATATGTGTGTAATAGCGTGCCACTTGTAATCTAGCCCAATGTTGATTACTAATTTGAGAGGTTTTACTCTTAAAATGTCAACTTATATGGAATGGCTTAGGAAAGAGAAACTGTATACATTTTATTTTTTAACAACAAACCGTTTTACATTGGAAAAGTGAAATGGATATAAAAGTTTAAATGGATAGATAGGTTAAAATTAAAATGCACTTGGGAACTTTCGATTTTAAATAGAATAATTTTTTTTCAATATACTTTCATTAGCAAAAATTCTTAGAGTAAAAGTTATTGCTGTTTTACAGCGGCATACACACATATGCTGTACACATTTTATTTTAGCCAGGTAATCACTATTACCACAGTGATCACCTGATTTATAAACTATAACAAAAAAAGTGCCTTTATTTGAAAGTGGGGCGTCTCTTCTTAAAAATACAGAGTCATAGGGTCTCTAGGATTTTTTGATCATCCGTTAAAGAAACTTATAGAAAACGTGTGTTTTTTTATTTAATTATAATTTGTGCTTACTTTTTTTTTGTCCCCAAGACATAGACTGTTTGAATATGCAGGACATCGCCTTTCAACTAGCAGTAGGTCTTGGGAGTTTGTAGGACTTGAGGGAGCTGAGATTGAGGGGGGTTTATAAACACCCCTATCCAGCTTCCTTCTCCTTTTACAGTATCCCTGTAACGTCTGTGTTTCTGGAGCACTTGGGACAATGTCACTTACATGCCCAGATTCCCTAACCCCAGATTGAGTAATTAACAGCAGTTAAAGGGTTCATTTTCATTGGTTGATAGGTGCTTCTCGCTAATGAGTGTTAACAAGAAGACCACAATGGATGCTAGCGTGTTAGTTTCCATTTAAATGTTTTTAGCTTGTATTGTTTTAAAAGACAAATATCAACATGCTAAATTGCTCCTTCATATGGAAGACATTTAAGAATTTATAAATTCAAATGTTAAGAGGATTATGTACTGGTTTTACCATCCAGTAACATTAAAAAAAATAAAACAGGCACAAATTGATTGCGCAAAAGAAATGATTTTCTTAGATTTATAATCTCCTTTCTACAAAGTTGTTTTCCAACATCACTGATTGTTGTAAGTAGTCAGTATCCTCCCAGCAATTCTTTCTAACTATTAGAAATTGTTTTTTGGAAATATTCTATCCAGATGGCAGCTTGTTTCATGAACATAACTGTTCGCATCAACTTGTTTAAAAAAAGATTTTGTCAAAATCTTGATGTAAATATCTAAATAAAAAAGTTCACTTGTTTATCACTTATTAGGAAAATGCAAAAGAGATAGTTGACAGTACCTCAGCACTCAAAAACTACTTCCATCTGAAACAATATCAGTATCTACAACTTGACTGGGGGGATGCCAGACAAATGGAAAAGTAATAAAAATTAACTTTGACTAATTATGCTGATAAAAAATGTATGTGAATAACACAGAACAAGTGCAAAGACAAAGTGTGTTTAAAACTTAGAATAAAAACCTATATACAGAGTGTGTGTTTGACCATGGTTGTCAGATCAGGTACAGGGATTCACTGATAATTGCACAGACACACAGCCCAGCTCAAACCAAGGCAAGTAGTTCACGGATTGCAGAGGAAAACTCACTAAAAAAGGGGATTGACCCCAACAACGTATATTCTAATCTACGCAATGCTGGAACATAGGTGAGAGCTGTTCTGAGTGGCTGTAGAAACAAAATACGTTGAGGACACAGCCTTATTATAATAATTCTAAATTGAATATCCCAAAAGTACTAATAAATGGTCCCACACACACAAAGAATACGCCTATTCTTTGTGTGTGTGGGACCATACCAGTATTTATATGTAGGAGCTGCAGGAAGCTCAAACAGTCTCAGCTCTTAAGTTACAGCCTGAGCTCCAAGCATCTGTCTTCATATGGAACCAGAGTACGATCAGTGCTCAGGGTCGATATGAAGGCAGTTGCCAGTACGTAACAGATGGTGACACTACAGAAAAAGGTGGGGTGGGAGGTCCCTAATTAATGATCCTGGGAGGGGTTGAAGGGGTATGCAACTCAGAATATTTAAAAAAAATTATATTTCAAAAAGCGTTTCAAAGGTACTGGCAGACATCTTCCAGTACCTAAGATGGCAGACATTAGTTAGAGGGGGGGAGGTTAGAGAACTGTTTGGGAGGGATCAGGGACAATAAACTTTCATGATTCAGATAGAGAATGTAATTTTAAACAATTTTCCAATTGACGTTTATCACCAATGTTGCTTTGTTCTCTAGGTATTCTTTTTTTTCTTTCTTTAATTCTTTTTTATTTATTCCATACACAACACATCATCAAAGAAGATAATATAACACAAAAAAACAAACAAACATAAATTCAATGGAGACGCAGCTTCCATAATATCAATAATATTCAAAGGAGACGCAGCTCCTACTCTTCACCAATACCTTAGCTGAGTGATTCTACTTCAGAATTCAAAGTCTTATATCTTTGTTTACATCACCAAGATTGATCTTACAGAGAAACTCAGTAGACAAAAAGGGATCTTTTCTTTGAGGTATTAATCTAAACATATTGTTCGAATCCAGCGAGGTTTACATATTAATCTCCCAAAGAATAGATAACCGTAAATTTATACGTCTTAACATAATTTCTCTCTGGGATCCTAATCAGCCTAAAGGGCAAATAAGACCGCCACGCAGGCTACCTGTACAAACCTCTCTGTCATTGCCTTTGTCTTTGCCTACTTTTTATTCCAAGGTATTCTCTTTCAGCTAAGGCCATGAAATCATCACTAACGTATACACTGCTGACCTTCTTATAAGATCCAGATCTGAACAACTTAATTCAGCTCAACACAGCGAATATGTCCTATTGTGGATTACAGCATTAAAGCCGCCATCTTATTTAATTATAACAGAGAAGAAGAAGAAGAAAAAAAAAAAAAAAGGAAGGGGGGCAAAGAAGAATTTACAGTTCCCAGATACCAGTCTATCCTTACCGTCTATCCAGAAATGTTTCATAGCCAGTATGGGGGAAGGACTTCCTCCGCCACCAGCGTCATAAAGAACAGCTTATTTTTCAAGGGAGCAACAAACTGGACTTGTGATGCCGGAGGCCATGATAAAATGACTTTATTCCATTTGCTAAAAAATATTCTAAATACCTTTTCCGTCGCTCGTACTAGGTTTTGTCTTTCTATAATCATTTGTAATTTTATATTATTTATGAATTCACTCAAGCTTGGGGCATCAGGGGATCTCCACTTCGGAAATATCAAATATTGTGCTGTCAGTATGACCATATTAATTAGCTGTCTATCACCTGTCTAACTATGATCCCCCTTTAAGAAGAAAATATGGAACAACTGGAATACACATTCATCTTGCAGGAATCTGTTCACCCAGTATTGAATTTTACTCCAAAATTGTCTAATTTTTTGAAGATGACCAGAGACAATGTTTCAAATCTGCCCCCTCTTTATTACATTTAAAGCAGTTCCCCCTTTGCCCATCTTGCGCCCACTTACTAATCCTATGTGGGGTTAAATAATAGTTATTCATTAACTTAATCTGAATTTCTTTCCAGCTCACCAATATTGTTGCTGCTTCTACTAACTTGAAGCTCCTTTCAATTTCCTGACCCTGCAACGAACTATAATACCTCATCAAAACCTCTTTAGTTTTATTTATATGGTTTTTCCCTGAAAGTATTTGTAGTGTCTTGTACCAATAGGATATAGCTCTTTTGCCCGCCATATATAATTTCACTCCTGAATCAATTCCTGGATCCCACACAATTCTATATACGTTTGTAATAGTTTAGATAGATAGCTCCTAACCTGTAGATAAGCAAAAAGATTTTTTGTCAGCAACTGGTATTGTTAAGCCAGTTCCTCAAATGATTGCATTACACGTCTGTTAGTCTGCGTTAGCTGTGAAAAATAGTTTATCCCTTTTTTTTCCAGTCTCTAAAAACCACATTATTTATCCCGGGTGTGAAATCTGGAGTACCAACAATAGGCAAGTATTGTGATAATTGAAAATCTTGGCCCAAAAGGACGCAGTATTTTTGCCACGCCCGGGCCTCGTTAGAAAAGGTTAATAGGCTAATGATATTACTGGGTAAATCTTCTATACGGATGATGCAATATTGCTTTAAGGTCAAAGGGAATTACTAGTGCCGATTCTAATTCATAATAGGTCACATAATTGGCCTCCGCTATCCAGTCTATTCCAAATTTGGCATGTGCAACAATGTTGTATTTAACAATATTAGGTAATGCTCTCGCTCTGTCTGCAACAAGCTAACTTCTATCCATGATCTCTTTATCTCCCACTCTCTTAACCTTCTGGCTCTTACAGAAACCTGGCTCTCTACTTCAGACACAGCATCCACTGCTGCACTGTCACATGGGGGTCTCCATTTCAGCCACACTCCTAGGTCTGGCAATAGACAAGGAGGTGGTGTCGGTATTTTACTTTCCTCTCGTTGCACCTTCCAACAAATACAGCCCTTCTCTTCACTCACATTTTCTTCATTTGAAGCACACACGATTCGGTTATTCTCTCCCCTCTCTATACGTGTTGCAGTCATATACCGCCCCCCTGGCTCCCCAACTCAATTTTTAGATCACTTTGCTGCCTGGCTTCCTTATTTCCTTTCCTCAGACACCCCTGCCCTCATTCTTGGCGACTTCAACATCCCCCTTAACAATCCCACTGCCTCATCTGCTAAACAACTTCTGCAACTCACTTCCTCTTTCGGTCTGTCACAATGGACTGATTCTCCCACTCACAAAGACGGTCACTCCCTTGACCTGATCTTTAGCTATCGATGCACTCTCTCAAACTTCTCAAACTCCCCTTTTCCTCTTTCTGACCACCATCTCCTTACCTGCAACATATCATCCCTTCCTACAACTCTCCCACCTTCTACTCCTCACACCAAACTTCACAGAAGCATTAGGTCTTTAGATCAGCAACAACTTGCTAATTCCCTTCAACCGCTCCTCTCATCCTTCTCCTCCTTTTCCTGCCCTGAACAATCTATCTGCCACTATAATTCCACCCTTATATCCGTCCTTGACAATCTCGCCCCTCTTACCACTGCTAGGAAATCACACACTCATCCCCAGCCCTGGCATACTCCTCTGACACGGTACCTACGCAGATGTTCCCATACTGCTGAACGGCATTGGAGAAAATCACGGAGTTCAGCTGATTTTCTTCATTACAAATTCATCTTGAACTCCTACTACTCTGCCCTTAATCTCTACAAGCAACACTACTTCTCTACTCTTATCGCTAATCTTTCTTCAAACCCAAAACATCTGTTCTCCACTTTCAATACTCTCCTCCGCCCTCCCCCACTTCCTAATACAACTTCTCTGTCAGCTCAAGACTTTGCCAGTCACTTCATTAACAAAATTGATTCCATCAGACATGAAATCAGCTCTCAACACAATTCCATTCTCTCCCCCCCTCAAATACTCTCACTCAACCAATACCCTCATAACCTGAAACTTAGTTCATTCTCCCCTGTTACTGAGGAAGAAGTTTCAGCACTTATACTGCGCTCTCACCTCATTACCTGTCTCCTTGACCCTATCCCCTCACAGCTGCTCCCCTCTCTCTCTGCTACCCTTACCCCTATACTAACACACATTTTCAACCTCTCCCTCAGCACTGGTACATTTCCCTCATCATTGAAACATGCACTGGTCACACCTATCCTCAAAAAACCTTCCCTTGATCCTACCTCCCCATCCAACTACCGCCCAATTTCCCTCCTCCCTCTTGCTTCAAAGCTTCTCGAAAATCTAGTATATGCACGCCTATCCCATTTCCTTACGTTAAACTCATTTCTTGACCCGCTGCAATCTGGATTTCGTCCCTATCACTCCACAGAGACAGCTATTGTTAAGGTCACCAACGACCTACTTACAGCTAAATCAAAAGGCCACTTCTCTCTGCTTATCCTCCTTGATCTGTCCGCAGCCTTTGACACTGTCGACCACCCTCTTTTGCTCCAAACCCTCCAATCCTTCGGCATCTGTGACACAGCCCTTTCATGGCTCTCTTCCTACCTGTCAAACCGTACCTTCAGTGTAGCCTTCTCTGGGGCCTCCTCTGCCCCGTCACCCCTTTCTGTCGGAGTACCGCAAGGCTCTGTCCTCAGTCCCCTTCTCTTCTCAATCTATACAGCATCACTAGGTTCCCTTATTAAGTCCCACGGTTTCCAATATCATTTGTATGCTGATGACACCCAAATCTACTTCTCTGCACCAGAACTATCTCCTTCCTTGCTAACCCGGGTCACTAACTGTCTTTCTCACATATCTTCCTGGATGTCCTCTCACTACCTCAAGCTAAATCTCTCCAAAACTGAGCTCCTCATTTTCCCCCCTTCTTCCAAAATCTCCACCCCCAATATCTCTATAACTGTCGACAACTCCATCATTACCCCTACCCCGCATGCCCGATGTCTCGGGGTCACATTCGACTCAGATCTTTCCTTCACTCCTCACATTCAGTCCTTGGCTACAGCCTGCCGCTTCCACCTTAAAAACATCTCTAAAATTAGACACTTCCTTACACAAGACACAACTAAGATTTTAATCCACTCTCTCATTCTTTCCCGCCTTGATTACTGCAACTCTGTCCTCTCTGGTCTCCCCACCTGCAGCCTAGCTCCTTTACAATCCATAATAAATGCCTCTGCCAGACTCATCTTCCTTACAAGTCGCTCTTCATCTGCTGCGCCTCTCTGCCAATCCCTTCACTGGCTTCCTCTTGCCTCTAGGATCAAACACAAAACTCTCACTCTTACATACAAAGCCCTCAACTGCCCTGCTCCCCCCTACATCTCAGACCTTGTCTCCAGATACTCTCCCTCCTGTCCCCTTCGCTCTGCTCATGACCTCCTACTCTCCTCCTCTCTTGTCACCTCATCACACTCCCGTTTACAGGACTTCTCCAGACTGGCTCCCATCTTATGGAACTCTCTGCCTTGCTCCACAAGACTCTCTTCTAGTTTTAAAAGCTTCAAGTGCTCCCTAAAGACTCTACTGTTCAGGGACGCATACAACCTACGCTAACCTTTCCTAATACCAGTTCCTCTCCTCCACTGCAATCCCCTGAACCCTCTTAGCATGTAAGCCTAAAAGTCCAGCTGTTTGTAGTTCACCTTCTTAAGAGCTGACTACAACAGTGCAACTATTGGCAGGGCCCTCTACCCTATAATTGTTTTGTTGTACTCCCCCTTTGTTTATAGCGCTGCGAAATCTGTTGGCGCTCTACAAATAACCAATAATAAATAAATAAATAATGCAAAACCGCCATAGCTTTTGTTTTGTGTGAGTTTCTCCATTGCAATTCGGGGTCTTTTCTTGCCCCAAATAAAAAATGCACAGGCTCTGTTATACCTGCCGACATCTTGTCTGGTGATGAACAATGGTAGATTTTGCATTAAAAACAGTAGCCTTGGAAAAACAATTGTTTTAATCAATATTATTTTCGTGGATACTGATAAATAGTGAATGTTCCACCTACCCAATCTCCCCTCAATATTATTAAAGGGCCACTGTAAGTAAATATTTTCTATGCCTGTTACTAACTAACTAGCCCAAATACGCTTTTTATCAATAGCATTTCATTAACATATCTCTACCGTATATCAGAAATCTTGTCTGCAAATTTAATTGTTTTCAAAACCCACTCCGTGGGTATCCTTTGCTCTGTACCAATCTGTTTACAATACCTAGGTTTCAAAATGGTGCTTTAAATACAAAGTTGTTGGTTTAAGTATTTTGAACATACAGTGCTGAAAATAGTGGGCAGGATAACGTGATATCATCGGCGAATAAAAGATATAACTTTTAGAACGTTATGAAACTTTGTTTTGGAGAAAATATAGGTCAGTAGGTTTTAATTAATGTTTATTAACTTTAATATGTTAGTTGTTTAGCTTAAAAATTATAACAGAAAGTAATCCTTTAAAGAACTCTGCGTAATTAAGATAGTACCAGTCTTTGGGATTTTTACCTATTTTGATTCCTAAATAATTAATAAACTTTACTTCCCTGAATCTATGATTCATTAAGCTTGTTGTTGTTTTGTTAATCCATAATAGCTTTGATTTCTTTGCATTGATTTTATATCCCGAAAAAAAGACTAAAATTATTAATAATAGCTAAGCTTTTGGGGATACTTATCTTAGTGTCCTGCAAGAATAGCATAATATCATCCACATATAGTGAAATCAGAAAATTTTGTCCCCCTATTTCAATCCCCTTTACTTCCTGTCTTAATAAAACAGCTAAAGGTTCCAATGCAATATTGAATAATAGCGGAGATAAAGGGCAACCCTGTCTTGTCCCTCTTTGAAGCGTTATGTACTGTGATAATTCTCCGTTCACTAGGAGTTGAGATCTTGGACTATCATATATCCTTTTAATTATGTGAACCATGTTACCCCCGAAGCCAAATTTATTGAGTGAGGTAAATAAGTGATCCCATATAATGGAATCTAACGCTTTTTCTGCGTCAATTGTTAGCAGTGCTAGATCCACTGATCTTTTTTTTATTAGAGTTCTGAATTTTGTTGTAATAATAATCTAATGTAACTAGGACCCTCCTCATATTGCGTACTGGGTTTCTTCCCGGGATAAACCCGTTTGATCTTTATGTATCAAGTTTCCGATCCCTTTCTTCAATCTATCTGCTATGATTGACATAAATATTTTATAGTCCTGATTCAGGAGTGAAATTGGATGATATGATCCCATATCTTCCAGGGCTTTTCCTTTCTTATGTATTAAAGATATAATTGAATCTGTAAAATATGGTGAATTTAGCTTACCTTGGGTATAATAACTATTATATAGTTTAATCAGTGTACCAGCAATCTCTTCATTTATACTTTTATAGAATTCTGCTGGGAGACCATCCGGCCCTGGTGCCTTATTAGCTTTAATTCTATCTATCATGTTTTAACTTCATCTTCTGAGATCTCAGAATTAATCTGTTGTAAATCATTCTTTGTTATTCTTGGTATATTGATTTTTTGCCAAAATTCTCCCTTCTCATTCTCATTAATTTTATCTCTAGGATATAATTTCTGGAAATACCTGAAGAATGCCTCTCGTATCTCTGCTCGCTGTGTGTGCGTTTTAGGGCCTTCTTTAATTGTAGGAATCAGGTTGTTACTTTTCCTAAACTTAATTATTTTTGCTAGATGTTTAGCGGAGATCCCCTGATATCCCTGACAGTATGCTCTTATCTTCATGTCTTCCCGTGCCCAACTTTCTCTTAAAAGGTCTCCCTCTGCAATTTAGCTATTTTATAACTATTCCATATGTTTGCATTTGGAAAATTCACATACCTGCCATATTAGTTTTTAAGTTGGTTCTCTAAGTGAATCTCTCTTTATATTTCCACTTTCTTTTTATGATATACACTTTTATCTTGCCTCTCAGAACTGCTTTCCCCACTTCCCAGAATATTTCAGGATTGTTCAAATATGATCTATTCTGCTTATAGTATTCTTTCCACCTTTCCACTAACCAATTCTGGAATCTCTCATCATGTATCATATACTTGGGGAAGCTTAATGTATTTGTGTTATTTAAATTTTTTTGTCCCACCACCATTCTTTAGACTGATTATTGCATGATCTGATATTGCTCTATATATATCTCTGCTATTTGTGATTCCAGGTCCAGAGCCAATAATTTCTCGTCTATCAAGAACATATCAATCCGCGAGAAATTTTTGTGTGCTTTGGATTCGCAAGATAAATCGCGCTCATCTGGGTGTTGTAAACGCCATATATCTTTTAATTTTAGTGTCCTCGCAAACTCCCTGAAAAGCTTTGCCTCTCTGTTATGTAGTCTTTTGGCTCTAGACCGAAGCCTATCAATCTCTGGACACATAGTAGCATTAAAATCCCCGGCCATAACTACATTTTTCCCTAAATAGGGTATTAATTTATTCTTATTTTTTTCCCAGAATTCCATACTAATTTCGTTCGGACCGTAAATATTACAAAACGTCCAGATTTTATTATCAATTTCCACCTGTATGATCAAAAATTTCTCATACGGGTCCAGCTCTTGTTTCTTAATCTTATATACCATTTATTTATTAAACATTATGGCCACTCCACATTTCCTACTGCTACAAGAGGTCGCTATTATTTCCGAGATCCAGTTAACTTTTAACTTAATTATTTCTGCCTCTTTTAGATGCAATTCCTGTAAAAAAATAATATCTGGGGTATGGCGTTTAAGCATTTTAAAAATATTCTTTCTTTTAATGGGGGAGGTTATTCCTCCCACATTCCACGAAACACACTTCAACATATTACTTCAACATATTATTATTGTTTATTATAGAATCATTTCATTAAAACTTATTTTCCCACTTTCTCTTTCCTGGCAGAATGTGGGAACCTAGTTGCCATGTGGAGAGATAGGGGAAGAGAAAAAAAAAATAAAAAAAAAAAAAAATAACACACCGCGACAGATACAAAGAAGAAATCAGCATCTTATATCTGGTCAGACTTCTTACTGCAATATACTATATTATATGTCTACACCTTTCTTGGTGCAATATTTTTTAGCTTCTTCTGCAGAATTCAAAACTACAGTATTCCCTTCTGAATTTGTAATTGTGATTTTAGCCGGGTACCTTAGATTTGCCTTGATTCCAGCTTTAATTAAAGTGAAGGTTAAGTTAGCTCAATTCTATTATTTCCTCTGTAAATAGGAATGGTACTTTAATTCATAATTTTTGTTATTTTCTTTTATTTACCCAGTTCTCACCATTTTTGCCTCTATTTTTCTACGCTTGTAAAACAACCCGTTTTTTTGTTGTTTTTTTTATCCGGTCACGTTCTTTCATAATGCAATAGTAAAGCTGGCCGTTAGGCGGCCGTCATTTTACGTCACAGCATTATTTGACGATCTGCGCATGCATTGCCATTACTTCCTCTCCCTTACAAGCAAAGCTCGCTCCAGTTTAGCGCATGCGCAATAACGATTGCTTCCAGTAGATATTGACTACGTCGTCTTGGAAGAAAAAGATTAAAGTCACGCATGTGCAAAGTGAATAGACGGTGAAGTGTGCGCATGCGCAAATTGTTATGTAAGCGAGAACGCGCTTTTGAGCTACGTATAGAGCGGGTGGGACCGCTCTATACGTAAGAGTGTCACAAAACAGGAAATTAATGGAGGGCAGAGTAAATAATGGCACAGTGAGTACATAGAAATAATTTTTAATAAAATAATATATATTCAAATAATTAAAACAAAGTTAGCGATCACACTATATAGTATATAACTAACATAATACAGTTGAAAAAAATGGAAAACTTTACCTTCACTTTAAGCTTGCGCAAAAAGGAGCCATTACCTTCCTTTTTGAGGATGTCTCTACAGAGAAATTCTGGAACATATATATTTGTTTGGTGCCTATCTTAAATACTGGAATTTTTCTATACTGTCTTATTATGTTTATTTTATCCTGAAAATTTAAATATTTTATCAGAATCATCCTTGGTCTAGAACTACCATCTTGATATCTTGATAACGTTTTGTACTTCCTATCCTATGTGCCCTTTCCACCTGTATTCTTTCTGATATTTGCATCCGTAATAATTGCCGTAAGGTGGTTGAACCGAATAGTACCAGATCTTCATGCTCACTGCCTTCAGGTAGTCCTACAATACGGATATTATTTATACTCGATTTATCTTCTAAATCGTCAATTTTCAGCTGCATTGTTTTTATTTTGTCTTCATAATTTGTCCAATTTACTTCATGTGAATTTAGTCTATCCTCTAGATCTGATACTCTCTCTTCAACCTCCGATATTCTATTAGAAAATTATTTGATTTCTGTCGAAAGAGTAGCTATCTCTTTTTTAACAGATTCAAATTGTGGCAGTATTAATTCGGCTAGTTGATTTAACGTTAGTTGCTTTTCTGGGCTCATTATCTGTGTGTCAGTGGTAACCTCTAAACCTGTCTCTTGTGGCATTTTTACCTTCTTATCTCTCTTGGTTGGCATGGCAGGAGACCTAGTTTTAAGGTTAGGTATACATTTTTCCATAGGGTGTGACTGAATGTGATGTGAGTTATAAACAAAAACACACTACTATGTGCAAACTAGCTTATTATGTTAAAGTGTGCTAATTATATTGGTGCTCTTTCAACTTGGTTGGGGTGAGGGTAAGAGGTTCCCCCTGAGTGGGCCCTGTTGTGAACCACTGTGGTTTATTAACTTATAATTGTGTTTATATGGAAATTTATCAAAATATTTCATGTATAAGTCTCACTGCCAATGCCAGTTTCTGTCTGTCTCACCCACAATAGATTCTCTGAATATCAGGCATACTCTATTCCATTATTACACAGAATATAATAGTTTACTCAATGCCATTTCCAATCATCCTTTTACTATTACTGCTTACATGTGTTAAAGACTTAACAGCTCCCAGCACAAATAAAAAAAGGAGAGAAAAAAAACAAACTTATATTATAAAAATCTCGGATAATCTCTAATTGTCCCAAACACAACTCTATTTCTTTTATATTCAAAATATTCTACTCAAAAAAAGAAAGACTTGTCTAGGGCAGTGTGGACGTATAATATACTTCACTTTAAGTCCTTTCTATCACACGTATCTATCATTTCCTGTAATATTTGCCCTGTTGAGTCTTAATATACTAACTTTACTATATACCAAATGCCAGCACCCTTTTTCCCCCACCTACAACACAGAGGGCTAATAATGGGAACTGCAAAAATTGACAAATAGCAAATAGCTTAGTCTAAAACAAAATGCAAAACACAGAGGAGAAAAAGGAACATAAAAAAAACAAGCAAAAAAAGAAAATGCTACATTTGCACATGAGACATTTTACATATTAATGACTCTATTATCATTGCTTCAATTTTGACTTCACAAAGAATCCTTAATCCGCTTCTCCTGGTGCGTAGATAGTTCAATAACCATCCAAAAACTTGACAGAACTGCATATACTGAGAAAAGGTCAGTTATATCCGGTAAGCAACTTAACCAGATTGCAGCTTCTGCGTGCACCCGCAGTGTGAGGGTGATAATAAAAGGATGAAAATGTTTCTAGAAAGCAATATACACAGTTTCTTTCCTTGCCCTTTCTCTTCCTCGCACCTTCCTACCAGGGACCTTGGTCTACAAACCAAAGCCTTATATTGTAGTAGTTTGTAGTAATTTGCGTGTCTTACAGCTTCAGCAATAACTCTTCTGCTAAGGGCAAACTGTGTGTATCACAGGCAGCTTATAGGCTTTCTGCCGTGTATAAAAGCAAATTACACCTATTTTTTCCTTTAAGTTCAGGCAAATTTAAGAAATGCTACCTCCTCTCTTGGAAGAATAAGGTTTAGGCTGAAAGACGAGGGTGTAACTTATATTTCCAGCACAAAGTAGCCACCTCGATGGATATGCATCAGCTCCCAATATACTCTTCTTATTTTGCCCAGCACCATTACCAGTCTCCTTTCAAACCAAAGGGTAATAGAAATCAAAAGTGCCTTTAGCAAGCACACGTTATTGCACTGAAAAAACGCCCCGTGCTGCGGGCAATTCTTGCGTTTTTCCACGGAGACCCTCTGGCGTTCTGTGCCTCTGCCCCAGGCCTCCGTTGCTCCTTCACCAACCCGGCTGCAAGCGTGACACCTCCCGACTGTTACCAGGTAGAGAGAGAAGGAAAAAGCAGCAATCGGCCTGTATACTGCAGAGTGATTCCTTCATGACGAGGCCAACTACAGCGCTTACATCTGATAGTGGTTGGACCTCTGTCACCGTCTGGTGTGTCCTTCAGTGCTATGGTTTGATGCATGTGTCCGCGGCCAGTACCATCTGGCCTGTGTTTGGTTATGCGGGACTTCCGTCTAGAGGTGACCTTTCCTCCCTAGGCAGGGTTCTCACCCCCGGAAATAGCAGCTATTTTTAGCGGGTATAGTTGGATAACCAGCTCTCCTTCATAGAGCTAAAGCACGCACGTCTGCTTGGTGCTCCTCCCACAGGAAGTCCTGCTTTATCCTTGCTAGCTGTTCTCTAGGTATTCTTAGTTGAAAGCTAAACCTAGGAGGTTCATATGCTAATTTCTAAGCCCTTGAAGGCCGCCTCTTCTCTCAGGGCATTTTGACAGTTTTTCACCACTAGAGGGTGTTCATGTGTGTCATATAGCTAACATTGTGCTCACACACGTGGAGTTAAGGTGAGCCAGCTCTGATTGGCTAAAATGGATGTCTGTCAAAAGAACTGAAATAAGGGGGCAGTTTGCAGAGGCATAAATACAAGGTAATCACAGAGGTAAAAAGTGTATTTATTTAACTGTGTTGGTTGTGCAAAACTAGGGAATGGGTAATAAAGGGATTATCTATCTTTCTAAACAATAACATTTCTGGTGTAGACTGTCCCTTTAATAAAAAATGTTTTGCCTTGATGGGGCGGAGCCGGCGCTCACAGGAGATGGCCGCACTTTGAGTGAGCTCCGGATCATCAGCCCAGTTAGCGGTCTAAAAAGCCCAGCAGTAACCATCACAACAGATGTCCTGACCACTGGGAAACAGTCCGGTCAGAAGGGCAGCAGCGGACCAAGGTCTAACGTCAAAACTGACAGTTTGGAGGATTCAAGCGGCACAGCAATACAAGGCCTTCATTAATGGCGTAATCAGCAGCCGGAGCAGCATTAAGTTAATCATATGTGGTGAGTCATAGCTGCCTTTGACCCATGTGCATGCAGGACAGAACTCCGCTATAGGCAAAACATCCCAAGAGATGCACATTATCAGACACGAGGCTTTGATCACGCAGAACACGCTTATACCTGACACCATCTTAAAACAGCAGGGAAGCTGCATTCATAACTGATATGTAAAAAGAACCGACAGAGAGGGTAATGAGATACATTACTCAGGGTGAGAAAAGCCTTTAATCACAATATAGCGAGGTCATCATGAGTTGAACTGTTGTGACTACTTTATGCCCAAACCAGATTGCTATAATTGCTCAGTGCAGAACATGACGGTTTGACTTCTAAATTTCATTAATAACACAGCGGTCACTCACACGCTCGAAATAAGGGCTACCTCTACTAATCATCCTCACATTTATAAATAAAAACCTGTCCTGGGGACAAACCTACAATATATATAAGGTTCATTACTGAATAGGCATGCCACCCAGAAAACTGCATCCAAAAGATAAAGAAAAGCGCGCCAAACCCAGCACTGCATCTACGCCATCAGTGGATCATTTTTTTAAAGCAACTAACTCACAATTAACTGACATGTCTCTGTCTGCTTCTCCCAAGAACACACATGCTTCATCTCCCTCTGAATCTGATTCAGATGAGGAACATGCAACCGTATGTGTCCCCAAATCTATATTGACCTCTCTACCCTCAAAAGAAGATTTTGCTTCATTACTAGTTCAAGTTCAGAAATGCATTAAAGATGAGATTGCAGATTTAAAAAAAGACATTACAGATATGAACAGCAGAGTGGAAAAGCTTGAAGATGATTGGAGCTCATTTAATTCTAATGCCGCAGAAATGAAAACACAACTAGACATGCAAGATGAAACCATACAACAATTAGAAAATAAACTGGATGACTTAGAAAATAGATCCAGAAGGCAGAATATAAGAATAAGAGGCGTCCCTGAAAAAATCCAAGCAGCAGATTTACCTATGTATTTACAATCTCTCTTCTCATTTATTAGCAATCAAGATGAACCTCCACCTGTTGAGATTGACAGAGCTCACAGAGCTCTAAGACCTTCTCCTCCAGAGGGGGCCCCACCAAGAGACATTATTGTCAGGATCACCAATTATTCCGTGAAGGAGCAACTCATGAAAGAGGCTAGAAATAAACAACCGATACAATTCGAGGGTGTCCATATCCAGATGTATGCAGACCTCTCAACCAGAACCCTGCAAAAGAGGAAGGAACTGGCTCCACTGACATCCCACCTGCGTTCCATGAACATCAAGTACAGGTGGAACCACCCTTTCCAATTAATGGTAGCATGGAACAACAGGAGAGCGATTTGTGCTGCCCCATCAGAAATGCTAGACTGTTGTCGAAAATTAGAAATCCCTCCTGTGGCATTGGAAACAGAGAACACTTCGGTACAAGGAGAGAAGAAGGGACAGGGAGCACCCCCTAAACCTCAACGTCCAGAATGGCAGAAGGTGCAGCGGAAAAAATGATAGAAGACCTTAACAGAGACACTATCATGGTTAAATCTGTGATGGAGTTTGTTGCCGCAATGACTCCTAGGAGTATCCTTTTGGGCTATTGTGCCTAGTTTAGTAAACAAACAAGACTGACCGTATTATTGCTATTGTTATCAGCTGTAATATAATCTTAACGGAACATGCAGGGCCGGATTTGCCATTAGGCACAGTAGGCATGTGCCTACAGGCGCATTGCAGCAGGGGGCGCCACAGAGTCAGTGTATTTTTTTTTCTTCTTAAAAAAAAAAAAAATTAAACTTTTTTTTTTTTTATGATTTTGTTGAGCCTGTGAGTGAGTGCTTTGTTTGATTTACTGCAGTGTTTAATTTGTACAGTAGACTAGTGCTTAGCAACTTTATCAGAACAGACTGTCAGTCACACAGAGCAAAACTAGTAGCAACAACTTTAGCAAGTTGCGCTGCAGTTGTCTTGCGTCCTCCTAGGCTGACTCCCTCCGAGCCCTGGCCCCTGACTCCACCCTCGCTCCCACCCCTGACTCTACTCTCGCTCCAGTCTCCAGGGCACAAGTGAAGTGAGTGACAAGTCGTCTCAGACTCCAGTCCCCAGGTGAGTGTGCAGCTGTGCTACTCTGCTGTGGTTGGCGCCACACATGCGCACCATTGCAGATTTGCCACTAATTTTGTTTGGGGCTGGCCGGGCGGCATCATGCCCACGTCTGTCACGTGATGCCAGCTACCGCCCTCTGCCTCTCAGAGTCAGACAGAGTACTAGGCGGGAAGATAGTGAGCTGATGTGCATGCTCATTGCTGCTGGCCTGGGCTTGCTGAAGTTTTGGTTGCTCCACGGTCCACCTTCTGACGCTGTCGGAGCGGAGCCTCTGTCGCCTGCCCTGAGCCCTGAGCCCTGAGACGCCTGTCTACAGCATAACTAAGTGAGTGACTGTGAAAGTGAGTGACCAAGGCCAAGCAAGCGCTGTCTGACAGACTAGCACACCCCTTTTATTCTCAGGCAGCCAGTGACAGTAATCACACCCCTTTCATTCTCAGGCAGCCTGTGACAGGAGTGTGATTGCTCTCACTGGCTGCCTGAGAGTGACAAGGGTGTGATTGCTGTCAGCAAACACACTCCTCTCACTGTCTGCCTGAGAGTGACCCCTTTAAGGCAGCTGCTGACAGTCAGTAAATGGGACACTAGGCACCATAACCACTACAGCTCTTTAGTAGTGATTTTATGCTTATTGTCTTTTAGGTACTGGCACTGCAACAGTTTTGTCAAACTGCTAGACCTGTAGTATATGTAGTATTTTACTCAACATTCCATGCTAAATATGTACTATATGAGGAGTACGTAAGACTGCTGATGCTAAACCCCAGTGTGTGCTGTGCAGTTGAGAGGGCAGTATAGTACAGTGGGTTGAGATTGAAATTTGGTATTGTGTTACAGGATGTACCAGAAGTAGTCTGTCTATGTGGTTTGGTAGATATAAGTGCTATTGGTGAGTTGTGGTGAGTTGTATTTTTCAATTATTACCCTGCCTTTACTAAAGACAAGAAATCCCATTAGGTATAAATATAATAGCGTCTAATGCTGATCACTTGGTTCTTTAGCTCGCTAAGCATACTGAGAGTTGTACAGCACAGACTTAACGGTTTACTAGGACACTTTGTATTTAAAAGGAAGCACTTTGTAGTGGTTATGTTGCTTAGAATGACCCTTTTACTATTTATTTAGTTATGTTCTAATTCTGTTGTACACTATGATATACATATTTCGATTTTACACAAATTTAAATGTATACAGCACTTTTATCAATGGTTCTGATACCTCATTTATTTGATTTAAAATTTGTAATATTTATTTTTGTTCTAAATAGAAATATTTTGTAAAAAAAAGTAAAGTATCTCTTTTTACTCTTTTTATGGGGGGGGGGGGGGGGAGGGGGGTTCAGATTTCTCTGCCTACAGGCTCCTGAGAAGTAAATCCGGCCCTGGGAACATGCATGCTTTACACATTTGTTTTTTCATTATCCACCGTTGACTGGGCTGGTAAGGGTTCCTAATGGGATTCTTATCAGTTTTATTCCCCCCAGAAAGTTATTTGAGATCAGTTCTAGTTTCTCTAACTGTTCTATTTGTTCTTTTTGTTAATTATGAATGTTTGTTATTTATAGTAGTAAGAAATGTCAGCATGTGCTATTTGATGAATGATTTCTACATCACACAGCTCAATTATATTATTTATGAGTGATACCAAAATATGCTTTTTGTCACAAAACGTAAAAGGGTTTAACAGCCCTCACAAAAGGGCCCTGGCATTTAGGGATATTATACACAAAAAAGGTGAAGTTATAGGATTGCAAGAAACTCATTTTAAAAGAGGTAATTTACCACGACATCTACACAATAACTATTCACATCACTTCTTTAGTGCCCATCCAAAGAAAAAAGTCAATGGCGTAAGCATCTTGATCCACAGGTCTATCCCTTTCACGCTTATAAACCAAAGCAAAGACAAGGAAGGGAGATTTCTGGCCATTAGCGGTTTGCTCCACAACAAACCAACCACCATAATTAACATTTATGCCCCTAATCAGAAACAAGCCAGTTTCTTTAGATCTATTATCCCATTGATTCAAGATATACTTGTGGGTCAGTTGATTTTCCTGGGAGATTTTAACATCCCAATGTCCCCCAACTTAGATAGTTCTAACCGCAATATACACACTTCCAAAAGATCTCTGAAGGTAGTATGGTCCCTTTTAAGGACATTTGGTTTACACGACCCATGGAGGTTATCTAACCCAGAAAAAAGAGATTACACATTCTTTTCGGCCCCAAATAAAACATACTCGCGAATAGACTATATCTTAGTAGACCACCTCACACTCTATCTAGTTCAAGATGTAAATATTTTGCACACGGCGTGGTCAGACCACTCCATGATGAAATGCAATATTACTTGGCCATCTGCTCCAGTTAGAGAATTTAACTGGAGATTGGATAATACGCTGCTATTAAATCCTGAGACTAGCAAACTAGTCACAAATGAGTTAAAAGAATTTTTTCATATTAATGTACAAGAGGGCATGGCTTCCTCTACGGTCTGGGAAACCCATAAAAGCTATATAAGAGGAGTATTGATAAAAGCAAGAGCACACAGAAATAAACTTATCAGAGAAGAATACACACACTTAGCCAAAGAAATATCCCAGTTGGACTATTTACACAAGTTACAACCTACTGACAACAACATCCGAGAACAGTTAGAGTTTTATAGAAACAAATTAAAGACTCACTTACACATAAAAGCGCAATCCATTGCCCTCAAATTAAAACAAAAATACTATGCTGAGGCAAACAAACCGGGTAAATTATTGGCAAGATCCCTCAAGATCAAACAAGCGAAACATTACATTCATTCAATAAAACAGCCGAATGGTAGGGTAGTGGAGGATAGCAAACAGATAGCGGAGACTTTTAAAAACTACTTCCATTCTCTATATAATTTATATCCCAATAGAACACGAACCCAACATTTCACACAATGCTCCCAATATTTAGAGGAGGTCCAGTTAACTCAATTATCAGAGGAAGAGAAAGAAATGCTAGACTCCACAATATTACAGTCGGAAGTATTGGAGGCAATTAAAACACTCAAAACAGATAAGGCCCCCGGCCCTGACGGGTTCTCCGGCCTCTACTACAAATCATTTCAAGACATATTACTTCATCATATCTTAAATGTATTCCATCAGATAGAAGACACAGGTATCTTCCCAGACAGCATGCTCCAAGCATGTATCACAGTTTTACCCAAACCAGGGAAAAAAAATGATCAACCTGCAAATTTCAGACCTATATCTCTTCTCAACTTAGATTTAAAAATATATGCCAAAATTCTAGCCATTAGGATCAACAAATTTTTACCAAAATTAATATCCCCCGACCAAGTAGGCTTCGTACCTAGAAGGGAAGCTAAAGATAACACGATTAAGATCATAGACATAATAGACCATGTAAATAAACATAATTCCCAGATGATACTTCTATCAACAGATGCTGAAAAAGCGTTCGATAGGCTTGACTGGTCCTTCTTAGAACTTACCTTAAATAAATTTAATGTTCCCCCCTTACTTATAAAACAGATCATGGCCTTATACACTTTCCCATCTGCACAGATTAACATAAATGGAACCCGGTCAGAATTATTCGAAATTAGGAATGGAACCAGACAGGGCTGCCCGCTGTCCCCTCTTCTCTTTGTCTTATCACTTGAGGTCTTAGCATCCAAAATAAGACATAATGATTCCATCCAGGGAGTAACAATTAAAGACAAAATGTATAAACTATCCATGTTTGCTGATGACATTCTCATGTCATTGTTATCACCAGTGGAATCCATTGTAGCTGTACAGAGTGAATTAGCAGATTATGGGAAAGTTTCAAATTTCCTAGTAAATATGACGAAATCAGATATTTTACCCTTTAATATCCCCAATAACACTTTATCCCAAATCAGGAATAGCTGCAGTTTCAATATCCAATCCAAATCTATCAAATATTTAGGCATAAGCATAACACCCAATATAGATTCTCTACGTAATACAAATTATAAAAAACTGACTATAGACATTGCAAAACTGACTGACACATGGCATTCCAAAACGACTTCATGGTTAGGTAGGATATACTCTACCAAAATGGTTCTTCTACCAAAGATTTTATATATACTCCAGACAATCCCTTTACCTCACACTGAAGTCCACATCATTAAACTACAAAAAATAATAAATCGATATATTTGGAAAAACAAACCCTCTAGGATAAATAAATCAACTATGTACACACCTAAAAGCCAGGGGGGCTTGGGGGTTCCAAATCTCCTGCTATATAAAAGAGCAATATCTATGCAAAGGATTGTAGAGTGGTGTAGATTCAATAATGATAACGTTAAACACTGGATTCATATTGAACATGACATATCAGGAAATTTACAGCTAGGGGGCGCCTGTTGGTTACCTAACACCTCATATTTTAAGAGGGGGGAGGCGTTGCAAACAGTGAATAACACGATCTCTGATTGGAAATTAGTGTGCTCTCTTAGTAATGAGATATCGAGTAGATTTTCCCCTCTTACTCCTATTATTGCAAATCCAGATCTTCCATTTGGAAATCTATCTAACATAAACCCAATTTTATCCCTTGAGAGAATTATGCCAATAGTCGCATTAGTTCACGAAAACAAACTAAAACCTAGATCTGAATTAGAATCATGGGGAGGGGGTGTACTTGCTCCCTGGTTAAGATATCATCAAGTGAATCACTATATCAACACTCACAGGGATAGGCACAATCTATTAAGACCTTTAACCAAGTTTGAAAAAATGTGTTACACTCCATATCCAGCAAGGGGTCTTATCTCACTTATCTATGAAATAGTAATAAAGGCCACCTCCCCAAAGCCACACAAATACACTAGGGAGTGGGAAAGAGACTTAGGGGATATTCTCCTCAGTAAGGATTGGTCAACTATTTTCACCAACATAGCCCACTCGGCTCACTCCACCATAGGGATAGAAACTAACTACAAGATTATGATGAGGTGGTATCTTACCCCATCTAGACTCAAACACATATTTAATAGAGCTTCAGACAGGTGCTGGAGATGTAACTTAGAAGTGGGATCTATGGGTCACATATGGTGGTCATGTCACATTATTCAAGACTATTGGGAGAGAATTGTAAGGGAAGTGAATTTGGTTTTATCTAGCAACCTTACGAACACACCGAAAGTTTGTTTATTCAGCACATTTAATGAGACAAATTGCATAATAAAGAAATCGTTAGCTTTGATTCTATTTAATGCAGCAAAAATTTTAATAGCCTCTCATTGGAAAACTGGAACAGCTCCCTCTATAGATGAATGGAGAGAGAGGGTACAAAGTCTCCTTACCCTAGAGAGATACTTCTTTTTCAAAAATAACAAATTGCAAATATACTATGATATGATGCTGTTTTGGGACTCGTATAAGGGAGCCAGATGTACTAATATTACATATGCCTAGGCTACAGTTTGTAATGGAGTTATCAATAATATTACAGGTCAATAATAACAGGAATTGTTCATTGGAAAATAGAAACCAATAACACTAACACAAGTGCTGACATAGTTCATTTTATTGTCTATTGTTATATTATTATTTCTTATTTATCTTAATTTTCAGTTCGGAGTTAGTTTAGTTTTTTTTTTTTTTAGGTTAATAGAAATTTCCGTCATTTTTAGGCAATTTCTTTTTGGAAACAAAGATGTAATCAGCAAGAACTTACATATATGTAATTGTCAAACAAGTCAATGTACCGCAAATTCTATATGTACTGTGTAAAAAATTTTCAATAAAGAAATAATAAATAAAAAAAAATGTTTTGCCTTAAATCTTCATATTGACAGAGGTTCTGCCAGTACCTAAGATGGTGGTGACTATTGGGGGATGAGGGAGGTAAAAGAGCTATTTAAGAGGGATCAGGTAGGTATCCGGGGGTGGAAAGTGTCAGGTGGGAGGGTAATCTCCACACTGAAGATAAAATTAACCTTACAAGCTACCTGATTAACCCTTTCACTGCCAGGAATTTCAGACTTGTGGTGCGCAGCTGCAATTCGTGGCATTATAATTACCAAAAGGCAATGGAAAAGCCATGCATGTCTGCTATTTCTAAACAAATAGGATCACAGAGAAGCTTTTACAACCATTTGTGTCATTATTGCAAAAGCAGTATGTAAATAATTTCAGTGAGAAACCCAAAATTTGTGAAAAAGTTAACTTTTTTTGTTATGATCGCATTTGGTGATGAAATGGTGGCATGAAATATACCAAAATTGGTCTTTGGTTTTCTACTTACAAAAAATGTATAGTTTTGACAGGTAAATAAAAAAACATGGCTCTAATTCTGTTTAAATGGAGTGATAGCAAAAATGCTAAAATGTCTGGTATTTTGGGCAAGTCCCGGTAGTGTGGTTAACAGGTCAGATTTTAAAGGATTAAAATCTGACATTAAGGAGGCCCGAGGACAGGTTTAAAAACCCCTGATTTCGACAAAAACGAAAATGGAAGCGTGTATTCAAGCACTCACTGGTTAGGAAAGAGTAAAAGATGAATATAATTCAGGGAACTCATTAAAAAAAAAATTATAATAAAAGAAGAAAAAAATGTTTCATTCTAAGTTAAAACTATTAATTAAAATAAAAAAACAAAAAAACAAACAAAATTCACTTAAAGGGACACTGAACCCAAATTTTTTCTTTTGTGATTCAGATAGAGCATGCAATTTTAACCAACCTTCTAATTTACTCCAATTATCAATTTTTTCTTAATTCTCTTGCTATCTTTATTTGAAAAAGAAAGTCCAGAACCCTGGACAGCACTTGTTTATTGGTGGATGAATTTATCCACCAATCAGCAAGGACAACCCAGGTTGTTCACCAAAAATGGGCTGGCATCTAAACTTACATTCTTGCTTTTCAAATAAAAATACCAAGAGAATGAAGAACATTTGATAATAGTAGTAATATAGAAAGTTGCTTAAAATTGCATGCTCTATCTGAATCACAAAAGAAAAAATTTGGGTTCAGTGTCCCTTTTTATAATCTCTCAATAGCACTAGTTATATCGTCAATGATCAACCATACAACAGAAATGGGAAATTTCCTATGTTAGGAGACACTTCAAATATAATACAGGGAGTGCAGAATTATTAGGCAAATTAGTATTTTGACCACATCATCCTCTTTATGCATGTTGTCTTACTCCAAGCTGTATAGGCTCGAAAGCCTACTACCAATTAAGCATATTAGGTGATGTGCATCTCTGTAATGAGAAGGGGTGGTCTAATGACATCAACACCCTATATCAGGTGTGCATAATTATTAGGCAACTTCCTTTCCTTTGGCAAAATGGGTCAAAAGAAGCACTTGACAGGCTCAGAAAAGTCAAAAATAGTGAGATATCTTGCAGAGGGATGCAGCACTCTTAAAATTGCAAAGCTTCTGAAGCGTGATCATCGAACAATCAAGCGTTTCATTCAAAATAGTCAACAGGGTCGCAAGAAGCGTGTGGAAAAACCAAGGCGCAAAATTACTGCCCATGAACTGAGAAAAGTCAAGTGTGCAGCTGCCAAGATGCCACTTGCCACCAGTTTGGCCATATTTCAGAGCTGCAACATCACTGGAGTGCCCAAAAGCACAAGGTGTGCAATACTCAGAGACATGGCCAAGGTAAGAAAGGCTGAAAGACGACCACCACTGAACAAGACACACAAGCTGAAACGTCAAGACTGGGCCAAGAAATATCTCAAGACTGATTTTTCTAAGGTTTTATGGACTGATGAAATGAGAGTGAGTCTTGATGGGCCAGATGGATGGGCCCGTGGCTGGATTGGCAAAGGGCAGAGAGCTCCAGTCCGACTCAGACGCCAGCAAGGTGGAGGTGGAGTACTGGTTTGGGCTGGTATCATCAAAGATGAGCTTTTGGGGCCTTTTCGGGTTGAGGAGGGAGTCAAGCTCAACTCCCAGTCCTACTGCCAGTTTCTGGAAGACACCTTCTTCAAGCAGTGGTACAGGAAGAAGTCTGCATCCTTCAAGAAAAACATGATTTTCATGCAGGACAATGCTCCATCACACGCGTCCATGTACTCCACAGCGTGGCTGGCAAGAAAGGGTATAAAAGAAGAAAATCTAATGACATGGCCTCCTTGTTCACCTGATCTGAACCCCATTGAGAACCTGTGGTCCATCATCAAATGTGAGATTTACAAGGAGGGAAAACAGTACACCTCTCTGAACAGTGTCTGGGAGGCTGTGGTTGCTGCTGCACGCAATGTTGATGGTGAACAGATCAAAACACTGACAGAATCCATGGATGGCAGGCTTTTGAGTGTCCTTGCAAAGAAAGGTGGCTATATTGGTCACTGATTTGTTTTTGTTTTGTTTTTGAATGTCAGAAATGTATATTTGTGAATGTTGAGATGTTATATTGGTTTCACTGGTAAAAATAAATAATTGAAATGTGTATATATTTGTTTTTTGTTAAGTTGCCTAATAATTATGCACAGTAATAGTCACCTGCACACACAGATATCCCCCTAAAATAGCTAAAACTAAAAACAAACTAAAAACTACTTCCAAAACTATTCAGCTTTGATTTTAATGAGTTTTTGGGGTTCATTAAGAACATGGTTGTTGTTCAATAATAAAATTAATCCTCAAAAATACAACTTGCCTAATAATTCGGCACTCCCTGTAGATACTGTATATATGTTAGGCCAATTGCTCGGTTACCAGATGGAAAAGATCACTAAAGATACCCTAAATAATCCAATACATAACCTATTCATAATTTGTATCACAATTGTTTGAAAAAAGTCTAGGTCTGTTTCCTGGGATTCCGCAGAAATATCAGCGTTTGAACATGTAAATAGGCACCTCTATGATAATTATTTCCAATAGGCTGTTGGCATGGAGGCACAGCTGCAATCTTCTATGATGGAACAGGTGTTTTCTGGGTACGGCTGGGCAACCTAGAGATGACTGATCTGTGCTACAAGTAAAGGGTAGGAAAAGCACTTGGAGGAACAGAAGGACAAAGCTGGATAACTGGTACTTTCATACAAAACATGAGATCTAGTTATAAATAATAAGCAGAGGATCTGCTATAAATGCATATAGCTAGATAGCACACAAAACATTGAAAATTATGTTTAAATGCAAAGTGCACAAGTCTTAAAGAAACATGAAACCCAACATTTTTATTTAGTGATTTAGACAGAACTTCTGTTATCAAATTGACTTCATTGCTATTGTATTCTTTGTTGAAGAGATATCTAGATGTAGATAGTGTGCACATTTCTGGAGCAGTACATGTCAGGAAACACTGCTGCCACCTAGTGTTTGCATAGTTATAAAACTGCTGTCATATATTGCTCCAGTCCCATGCATACTCCTACTTCCTACCTGCTTCTCAACAAAGGATAACAAGAGAGCATAGTACATTTGGTAATAGAAGTAAACTGGAATTAAAAAAATATAATAATCACACTCTATTTGAATCATGAGGGAGCGCCATATCTTTGCTCTAGGTCACTGGTTTTCATACCTGATTTCAGGCATCCCTAACAGGTCAGATTTCAAGGATATGAGGAGTGAAATAATCAGCTGATTAGTAAACATGGTTATTTTACCTGCTCTCATTCAAGGTAATCCTGAAAATCTGGCCTGTTGGGGAGGCCTGAGGACAGGTTTGAAAACCAGTGCTCTAGGTTGTGGCAACACTAATTTAAAATAAACTTTGTTAAAGGGACATGAAACCCAACATTTTTCCTTCATTATTCAGCTAGAATAATAAAAATGTTTTTAAAAAGTTTCCAATTTACTTCTATTATCAAATTTTCTTTATTCTCATGATATTCTTTGTTGGAGAGATACCTAGGTAGGTAGCGTGCACATGCCTGAATAGTGCTGCCATCTAGTGCTCTTGCTTATGTATGACATTGTTGTAAAACGACTGCAATATAGATAGTGCTGTAGACACGTCCACACTCCTGAGTTTACACTGCTTTTCAACAAAGGATAACAAGAAAACTATTTGATAATAGAAGAAAATTAGAAAGTTGTTTAAAATTGTATGTTCTTTATGAATTATGAGAGAAAATGTTAGGGTTTTATGTCCCTTTAAACCTGCAAAAATATCCCTCATTCCCTCAACGTATTAATTAACTACATGTATACAGCATTTCATAACTTGATGACTTTAAGATTTTGTTTTCTTTAAATCAAAATAGAAGAGTATTAAGAAGAAGTTGCAATGTACAAAAGCATTTATTCTAAACTTAGCCAATTTTAAATGTTAATCATTTTATCTGTGTGACAGATTATGCTAATGCCTGATTTTGTACATTTTTGTCATTTTTGTCAAGTGTGCTTAATAAGTATACCGGAGAGAAGTTAACGACATAGATAGGGATAGATTGTTTTAAATCATCATGGAATTAAATTAACACATTAGTATAGCAATCTCAAAAAAAAAGAAAATTTTCTTCAAGAATGTCAAGTGCAAAATATCACAGCTGTAACACTGATTGTTGAATATTTCAGGAACATAACACAAATGCTGCAGCAGTCACATTCCAAATCTATTATCTCAATGTTGCCATAACACTAAGATTTTCCCTAACAAATGGCTAGATTATGAGTTTTGCGTTAAGGTAAAAAAGCAGCGTTATCAGGTCCTAACACTGCTTTTTTACGCCCACTGGTATTACGAGTCTTGCAGGTATAGGTGTACCGCAGACTTTTTTGGCCTTACCGCAAATCAACTTATGTAAATTGTGTATAGTCTTTTTTCTATGGCACTTGCATAGCTCCGGTATTACGAGTTTGTCCTGGGAGGCCAAAAAGTGAGCAGTACACCCTCTACCGCCAAGATTCCTAACGCATTTTAAAGTCAGTAGTTATGAGTTTTACGCTACAAAGCTGTAGCATAAAACTCATAACTAAAGTGCAAAAAGTACACTAACAACCATAAACTACCTATTAACCCCTAAACCGAGGCCCTCCCGCATCGCAAACACTAAACTAAAATTATTAACCCCTAATCTGTCGCTCCGGACATAGCCGCCACTAGAATAAACATATTAGCCCCTGAACCACCACACTCCCACCTCACAAAAACTAGTTAAATATGATTAACCCCTAATCTGCCGCCCCTAACATCCCCCTAACAAATTTAAAAGGAAAGGTTATAGCAGTGAGCTATTAGATAAAGCCAAGGGTAAAGCACTAAAATGTAATGGGGGAACCATCTAAATAATAATGAGCATTGTAAACAAATGTCTGAATTTACGAACAGTAGTAATAACAACAAAAATAATATAGGTAACCCTACCAGTCGTAGATTCCGGGAACTTATATGCCAGTTTACTTATTTTGATATTTGGAGGTCCCTTCATCCTCTAGAAAAAGATTTTACCCACTTCTCCCACCCACACGCTACATACTCTAGGCTAGATTACTTTTTTTGCCACCCCACAGACCTAGATCTGGTCCGCTCCGTGAACATTCATCTCTGCCGGTGGTCAGATCATGACCTTATCACCTTAGACATTGACTCTAGTCATACTACCAAGGCCAGAGCCCCATGGAGACTGCCACACCATCTCCTCTCGGATGTCCTGTTTAGGGAAGAGATCAGGAAGGAGATTTGCTTCACCCTCCAGACCAATGATACCCCAGAAGTTAGCGAGAACACGATATGGGGTGCGTTTAAGGCTACTCTGCGAGGCCTTTTCATCCGCAAGCAGGCTCACCTCAGGAGACAAGCGGGCCTCTCCCTCTCCCAAGCACACTGCAGACTGCGCGTTCTTGAAACCCAACGGCGGACCTCGAACCCGGTAGCCTGCAAATCTGAGGTGGAAGACCTTAGGCGGCATATTTGCCAGTTAGAATTCCGTAAGACACAATCCAATCTCCTCCGTTTGAAACACCTCCTGTACTCCAAAGGCAATAAAGCAGATTCTTTACTAGCCAATAAAATCAGGAAGCGTGCAGGTGCCACTCGTATTCACGAAATCAAACAGGGTGTACGATCTGTCTGACTCCCTTCCCAGATAGGCCAACAGTTCCATAAGTTCTACTCTGATCTCTATAATATAGGCAATGCCACGACGATCGGGAAAGCCCCCTCGGAAAACATAGATTCCTTCCTTCACTCCCTCGAGCTCCCCACCCTTGATGAATCTCATAAAGAGTGTATTGACACCCCGATTACTAGCCAGGAGGTTAAATCGGTTATTAAAAAACTAAAATCTCTTAAAGCCCCCGGGCCGGATGGCTTCACGGCCATTTTCTACAAGACATACCTAGCAGAACTCACCCCTATACTTACCAGATTTTTCAATAGGGCTATGTCCACAGGGAAATTCGATAAGGAATTCCTTGAGGCCTCCATCATCACCATTCCCAAACCCAATAAAGACCCTACCCTCTGCGCTAATTACCGACCCATTTCACTCATCAATACCGACGTTAAGATCTACGCCAAAATCTTGGCTAACCGGCTAGCAAAGTTGCTCCCAACACTTATCGACCCAGATCAAGTCGGGTTCATACCAGGGAGAGAGGGCCCAGATAATACCAGGAGGCTCCTTGACATACTCCTAGAAGCCAAGAGACTGAATAGACCACTTGCGGTGCTTTCTCTTGATGCCGAGAAGGCCTTTGACTGCGTCAGATGGGAGTACCTTTGGCGGGTCTTAGAGAACTTCCAGTTCCCTGCGCGAATTATATTGGCAATTAAGGCCCTATATTCCTCTCCAGTGGCCTCTGTGAGAGGTCTGGGGCTTGACCCCACTCCCTTCCCTATCTCCAATGGCACCCGACAGGGCTGCCCCCTCTCCCCAATTTTGTTCGCACTGGCCATGAAGCCTCTGGCTGCGGCTATTAGGACAGATAAAGAGATTTCGGGAATCACCCTACACGGTACGGTTCACAAAGTAGCCCTATTCGCAGATGATACCACCCTGTTTTTTTCAGACCCTCACGAGAGATTCCGAGACTCCTGTCCCTTCTAGAGACATTTAGTGCCTTGTCGTACTATAAATTAAATAACTCAAAATCTGAATTATTCACCTCTGGGTTCCCCGAGGAGGTTTCCAAAAGCTTATGTAGAAAATATAAGTTTATCCCTAGCCATAAGTACGTCTCCCATCTCGGTGTTAAATTATCCAATTCTCTCCCCCAAATTATTGAAGATAATTTCAAACCCCTCTTGATGGAACTTCAAATGTGTATCCTGGTTAGGACGCATAGCGGCCCTAAAGATGAGTTATCTTCCTAAACTCACGTACGCCCTTCGTTGTCTACCAATAAGAGTACCCAGAACTCTTCTCGTACAGTTCCAGAGCGCCTGTACTAAATACATATGGCAGGGTAAACCCCCTAAAGTTGCCCATAATGTTCTGCAATACCCTAGAATGCACGGCGGGGTTGCTTCTCCCTCTATTTTTAGGTATGCGGATGCTGCTATGCTCACCCATATCTCTCAATGGGGTGTCAAAGATTCAGATAGTAAATGGAGGTCTATTGAACAAGCGTCCCTACCACATAACCTTACTTTAAGGGACCTAATATGGACGCCACCCCATTGCAGAAGGAATCTAGACGCCTCTAACCCGATTATTAAGGAATGCCTGTCCGCCTGGGACCGCCTGAGGCATAATCCCAAGGTGGCCCCTCATCCTTCCCCAATTACCTCTGTAACCGGTCTTCTGTCAGGTTTACCGGACTCCCATCCGAATGCCTGGGCTCGGCTGGGTATCATGAAGGTGGGAGAACTATGGTCTACCTCGCCACATACAACTTTCTCCCCCTACACCCAACTCAATATTACTCCATCCACACCCTTGTATATGAAATTTGAATACTCCAGAGTTACTAGCTTCTTATCTCGGTGGGGATTCAAACCCTCTCTGCCTCGACAGCTTACCATCTGGGAAGCTAGATGGCAACAGGGGCTCAGACTGGGCAAACCACTGTCCTTACACTATTCCCTTATGGAAGGTGCTATCCCAGCTGACAAAGCCCAACGTATCCTGAAATGAGAACGGAAGTTAGACTTCACGAAACCCCCCCTAGAGTGGCAACGCACGCTCCTATTTACAAAGAAAACCCTCCATTGCATTACCGTCCTTGAAACCTACATTAAGGTGCTCACGCACTGGTACTACGTCCCAGCTAGACTCGCGAAAATCTTCCTGGGGGCATTTATTCTAAACTTAGCCAATTTTAAATGTTAATCATTTTATCTGTGTGACAGATTATGCTAATGCCTGATTTTGTACATTTTTGTCATTTTTGGCAAGTGTGCTTAATAAGTATACCGGAGAGAAGTTAACGACATAGATAGGGATAGATTGTTTTAAATCATCATGGAATTAAATTAACACATTAGTATAGCAATCTCAAAAAAAAAGAAAATTTTCTTCAAGAATGTCAAGTGCAAAATATCACAGCTGTAACACTGATTGTTGAATATTTCAGGAACATAACACAAATGCTGCAGCAGTCACATTCCAAATCTATTATCTCAATGTTGCCATAACACTAAGATTTTCCCTAACAAATGGCTAGATTATGAGTTTTGCGTTAAGGTAAAAAAGCAGCGTTATCAGGTCCTAACACTGCTTTTTTACGCCCACTGGTATTACGAGTCTTGCAGGTATAGGTGTACCGCAGACTTTTTTGGCCTTACCGCAAATCAACTTATGTAAATTGTGTATAGTCTTTTTTCTATGGCACTTGCATAGCTCCGGTATTACGAGTTTGTCCTGGGAGGCCAAAAAGTGAGCGGTACACCCTCTACCGCCAAGATTCCTAACGCATTTTAAAGTCAGTAGTTATGAGTTTTACGCTACAAAGCTGTAGCATAAAACTCATAACTAAAGTGCAAAAAGTACACTAACAACCATAAACTACCTATTAACCCCTAAACCGAGGCCCTCCCGCATCGCAAACACTAAACTAAAATTATTAACCCCTAATCTGTCGCTCCGGACATCGCCGCCACTAGAATAAACATATTAGCCCATGAACCACCACACTCCCACCTCACAAAAACTAGTTAAATATGATTAACCCCTAATCTGCCGCCCCTAACATCCCCCTAACAAATTTAAAAGGAAAGGTTATAGCAGTGAGCTATTAGATAAAGCCAAGGGTAAAGCAATAAAATGTAATGGGGGAACCATCTAAATAATAATGAGCATTGTAAACAAATGTCTGAATTTACGAACAGTAGTAATAACAACAAAAATAATATAGGTAACCCTACCAGTCGTAGATTCCGGGAACTTATATGCCAGTTTACTTATTTTGATATTTGGAGGTCCCTTCATCCTCTAGAAAAAGATTTTACCCACTTCTCCCACCCACACGCTACATACTCTAGGCTAGATTACTTTTTTTGCCACCCCACAGACCTAGATCTGGTCCGCTCTGTGAACATTCATCTCTGCCGGTGGTCAGATCATGACCTTATCACCTTAGACATTGACTCTAGTCATACTACCAAGGCCAGAGCCCCATGGAGACTGCCACACCATCTCCTCTCGGATGTCCCGTTTAGGGAAGAGATCAGGAAGGAGATTTGCTTCACCCTCCAGACCAATGATACCCCAGAAGTTAGCGAGAACACGATATGGGGTGCGTTTAAGGCTACTCTGCGAGGCCTTTTCATCCGCAAGCAGGCTCACCTCAGGAGACAAGCGGGCCTCTCCCTCTCCCAAGCACACTGCAGACTGCGCGTTCTTGAAACCCAACGGCGGACCTCGAACCCGGTAGCCTGCAAATCTGAGGTGGAAGACCTTAGGCGGCATATTTGCCAGTTAGAATTCCGTAAGACACAATCCAATCTCCTCCGTTTGAAACACCTCCTGTACTCCAAAGGCAATAAAGCAGATTCTTTACTAGCCAATAAAATCAGGAAGCGTGCAGGTGCCACTCGTATTCACGAAATCAAACAGGGTGTACGATCTGTCTGACTCCCTTCCCAGATAGGCCAACAGTTCCATAAGTTCTACTCTGATCTCTATAATATAGGCAATGCCACGACGATTGGGAAAGCCCCCTCGGAAAACATAGATTCCTTCCTTCACTCCCTCGAGCTCCCCACCCTTGACGAATCTCATAAAGAGTGTATTGACACCCCGATTACTAGCCAGGAGGTTAAATCGGTTATTAAAAAACTAAAATCTCTTAAAGCCCCCGGGCCGGATGGCTTCACGGCCATTTTCTACAAGACATACCTAGCAGAACTCACCCCTATACTTACCAGATTTTTCAATAGGGCTATGTCCACAGGGAAATTCGATAAGGAATTCCTTGAGGCCTCCATCATCACCATTCCCAAACCCAATAAAGACCCTACCCTCTGCGCTAATTACCGACCCATTTCACTCATCAATACCGACGTTAAGATCTACGCCAAAATCTTGGCTAACCGGCTAGCAAAGTTGCTCCCAACACTTATCGACCCAGATCAAGTCGGGTTCATACCAGGGAGAGAGGGCCCAGATAACACCAGGAGTCTCCTTGACATACTCCTAGAAGCCAAGAGACTGAATAGACCACTTGCGGTGCTTTCTCTTGATGCCGAGAAGGCCTTTGACTGCGTCAGATGGGAGTACCTTTGGCGGGTCTTAGAGAACTTCCAGTTCCCTGCGCGAATTATATTGGCAATTAAGGCCCTATATTCCTCTCCAGTGGCCTCTGTGAGAGGTCTGGGGCTTGACCCCACTCCCTTCCCTATCTCCAATGGCACCCGACAGGGCTGCCCCCTCTCCCCAATTTTGTTCGCACTGGCCATGAAGCCTCTGGCTGCGGCTATTAGGACAGATAAAGAGATTTCGGGAATCACCCTACACGGTACGGTTCACAAAGTAGCCCTATTCGCAGATGATACCACCCTGTTTTTTTCAGACCCTCACGAGAGATTCCGAGACTCCTGTCCCTTCTAGAGACATTTAGTGCCTTGTCGTACTATAAATTAAATAACTCAAAATCTGAATTATTCACCTCTGGGTTCCCCGAGGAGGTTTCCAAAAGCTTATGTAGAAAATATAAGTTTATCCCTAGCCATAAGTACGTCTCCCATCTCGGTGTTAAATTATCCAATTCTCTCCCCCAAATTATTGAAGATAATTTCAAACCCCTCTTGATGGAACTTCAAATGTGTATCCTGGTTAGGACGCATAGCGGCCCTAAAGATGAGTTATCTTCCTAAACTCACGTACGCCCTTCGTTGTCTACCAATAAGAGTACCCAGAACTCTTCTCGTACAGTTCCAGAGCACCTGTACTAAATACATATGGCAGGGTAAACCCCCTAGAGTTGCCCATAATGTTCTGCAATACCCTAGAATGCACGGCGGGGTTGCTTCTCCCTCTATTTTTAGGTATGCGGATGCTGCTATGCTCACCCATATCTCTCAATGGGGTGTCAAAGATTCAGATAGTAAATGGAGGTCTATTGAACAAGCGTCCCTACCACATAACCTTACTTTAAGGGACCTAATATGGATGCCACCCCATTGCAGAAGGAATCTAGATGCCTCTAACCCGATTATTAAGGAATGCCTGTCCGCCTGGGACCACCTGAGGCATAATCCCAAGGTAGCCCCTCATCCTTCCCCAATTACCTCTGTAACCGGTCTTCTGTCAGGTTTACCGGACTCCCATCCGAATGCCTGGGCTCGGCTGGGTATCATGAAGGTGGGAGAACTATGGTCTACCTTGCCACATACAACTTTCTCCCCCTACACCCAACTCAATATTACTCCATCCACACCCTTGTATATGAAATTTGAATACTCCAGAGTTACTAGCTTCTTATCTCGGTGGGGATTCAAACCCTCTCTGCCTCGACAGCTTACCATCTGGGAAGCTAGATGGCAACAGGGGCTCAGACTGGGCAAACCACTGTCCTTACACTATTCCCTTATTGAAGGTGCTATCCCAGCTGACAAAGCCCAACATATCCTGAAATGAGAACGGAAGTTAGACTTCACGAAACCCCCCTAGAGTGGCAAGGCACGCTCCTATTTACAAAGAAAACCCTCCATTGCATTACCGTCCTTGAAACCTACATTAAGCTGCTCACGCACTGGAACTACGTCCCAGCTAGACTCGCGAAAATCTTCCTGGGGGCCTCCCCACCTGTTGGAGAGACTGCTCACATATAGGGGATATGATCCACATTTGGTGGAGCTGCCCCAGACTCAAACCTATCTGGAACAAATGTTTCTCTACATTAACCAGTTTAGGTATCAACCTACCCAGAACTCCCGAGACGGCTCTGTTCCACTTGGGCATATGCAAATTATCCAAACATTATGGTTCACTTTGTATTTACCTCCTGTCAGCTGTTAAACTTAATATAGCGAGATCTTGGAAAAGATCCCTTCCCCCAGCCTGGTCGGATATTATATCCACTATGGCATACATGTACTCTATGGAGAAGAGTATCTATTATGCCTCGGGTAGGACTGATTTCTTCGAACTGGTATTGTCCGATTGGAAAAACAGGTTTGATACTCTCTTGCTCCCCACCTTCGACACCTAGATGGCAGTACACCCCTAACCACATAGGCAGAAGACCCGGCCTCACCCTTATATGCCTGAATTGGCCCCTTTTTTCCAAAGTCATCTTAGCATATCTACTTTCCCTTTTCCCCTACCCCTCTCCCCCTTCCCCCCCCCTCGATGCTACTCTATGTCCTGTCAGGACACTGACACCCTTTTCATAGATATTTACGTTATGTCTGTAATGCTTACGTTTATGTCCTGATGTACTTGCATTTGATGTACGATTGTCTCGTACAGTTGTTGTATCTATCATTCTTTTATTTAAAAAAAAACTATTAAAAATTACAAATAATAATAATAAAAAAATAATATAGGTAAAACCCGCTTCATTACCAAATACAATGAGGGGGCACCCATTATCTCTAAAATCCTTAATAAACACTGGGGGATTTTAAAATTGGACCCTATTCTGGGCAAAGAAGTAGGTGAGAAACCCATAATCACTTTTAAGAAAAATAAAAATCTTAAGAATTTTTTAGCTCCCAGTAAGTTACGCACCTGCGAGCATAGTAAAACCGTAACTAATGGGGGATTATGTAATTGGCTAGCAGCTCCAAGAGGTACTTTTAAATGTAATAAACAAAAATGCTCTATGTGCCCCTATGTTAGAAAGAGGGATACTTCCTTTAATTATAATGGTTCAGAACAGTTTAGTACAAAATACAGATGTAATTGTCAGACTACTTATTCAGTTTACCTATTGTCTTGCAAATGTAATTTAATCTATATCGGTCGCACAAAGAGAAGGACAAGTCAAAGATTTAGTGAACACTTATACAATATTAGGATAAAATTTGATAAACATAGTGTGCCAATTCACTTCCAAACAGTTCATGGTGGTGACCCATAATATGATCTTCAGATTTAGATGATAGATTGGATACCCCGAGGAGCATCAAATAGATTGTTGCAATTTAGGAAAAAGGAAATAGAATGGATATATAGGCTTAGAAGCCTTTCCCCTTTGGGTCTCAATATTGATCTGGATGTTCAGGCCTTTTTATAAAATTGGATTGCTTTTGTTTTTGTATATGTATATTTATATATATTTATATTTTTTTATTTCTTGAATTCCATTGAGTATATATTTTGAAATATGTGTATTTAATATATTTGCTATTTTTAGACACCAATAACTGTATTTTTTCTTTTTTATAGATTTAATTAATTATTCATTATTAAATGATAATATATATTGTTTTACTGATGTTTTTATCTTTATTTTTTTGGAGATTCAGTGTATTAATATAGGATGTGTATTAATATAGGATGTGTATTAATATAGGATGAGTTTTTAAAACAATGCTTTTAATTCATGTATTTGTAATGTTGTCTATTTTCAAATGTGCTTCGTTCTCTTGGTATCCCTTGTTGAAAAAGAATACACAGATATCTAGCGGGAGCTAGCTGCTGATTGGTGCCTGCACACATTTATCTCTTGTGATTGGCTAACTAGATGTGTTCATCCAGCTGCAAGTAGTGCTATGCTGCTAACAAGAGAATTAAGTCAATTTGATAATAGAAGTAATTTGGAAAGTTGTTTACAATTCTATGTTCTACCCAAATCATGAAACAATTTTGGGGTTTCCTTATCCGGCTTTAAAGGGACATAAAACCCCAAAATGTTCTTATATGATTCAGATAGAGGAGCCAATTTAACAAAGCCTTGATGAACAGGGTTTCCTACTGCGAACTTGTCTGCCCGGGATTGCAGAAAGCAGGAAGAAATACGCTGTCCGCATTTATCATTGCAGAAGCGTCTGCTTGTGCAATGCCACCCCCTGCTCATACCTCTTGTGTTTGGCTAGTTCCCAGTAGTGCATTGCTGCCCCTTCAACAAAGGATACCAAGCAAATGAAGCACATTTAATAATAGAAGTAAATTGGAAAGTTACTTAAAATTATGTTCTATCCAAATCGTAAACATTTTGGGCTTCATGTCCTTTTAATATTAATATAAGGCAGATAATGCTGCTTTAAAGGGACATGAAATCCCAAATTTTTCTTTCATGATTTAGGTTGAACATACAATTTTAAACAACTTTTCCAGTTTACTTCTATTGCCAAATGTGCTTCATTCTTTTGGTATCATTTGTTGAAGGAGCAGCAATGCATTACTGGCTTCTAACACATGGGTGAGCCAATGACAATCGGTATATATATATATGCAGCCACCAATCAGCAGCTAGAACCTAGGTTCTTTGCTGATCCTAAACTTTCATAGATAAACCTTTCAGCAAAGGATAAAAAATGATGAAGCAAATTAAATAAAAGAAGTAAATTGTAAATCATGAATGTCTAATTATGACTTTACTGTCCCTTTAACATTATAATCAAGAATTCCACAAAAATTTTTTCGCATTAGTAATACTGTCTGCATTTTTTTTATGTTTTCCAAAGGTATGTTTTCATTAAAACCCAAAACAAGGCTAGAATTCTCTAGAATTCATATAACAATTGCTTTCTCTTCTACATCGTATATGCAGCTAAAGAGAACATTGCATATTTTTTTTTTTGTTTCTAAATGTACTTGTTATTCCTGCTAGTAAATAAGCTTGTTGAAGCTGTGAACATGAATATTACCAATCAGTACATCTCACAGGGAGTAATGCACATTTTTCAGATGAATTCCTTTGCGTTTCTAATGATTTTCTAAATATATTTCACATTAATTGATCACCCTAAATAAATCCTTGGCATCCTTGTAAAATAATTTATAAATACAATGTAATGTAAAAAGTTCTACAAAATCATTTTTTGTTATTTGATGGTGTTAAACTATGTAGTTTATAGATTCATAAACAGTAGTTTATGGGTGTTAGTGTACTTTGTAGCACTTTAGTTAAGAGTTTTATGTTACGGCGTTAGCCCATAAAACTCTTAACTACTGACTATAAAATGCGGTAGGAGTCTGGACAGGAGAGGGTCTACCGCTCACTTCTTCCAAGACTCGTAATACCGGCGTTAGGCAAATCCCATTAAAAAGATAGGATACGCAATTGACGTAAGGCGATTTGCGGTAAGCTCGAGTCGCGGAAGAAAAGTGAGCGGTACACCTGTACCTGCCAGACTCATAATACCAGCGGGCATTAAAAAGCAGCGTTGGGACCTCTCAAAGCTGCTTTTTAAGGCTAGCGCAAGACTCGTAATCTAGGTGAAAGACTTTTTCGCAACCAAACATGAGAGTTCAGATGATTATATTATTGTTGTTTATGAGATCGATAAATTGGGATTTTAGCTATAGTTTTAACGTTATCATAAACCAGGAAACTATTCAGTTTATAGTTAAACTAAACATGTCTGTAAACTTAAATAATGCCAAGTGAAACAGGCCAGAATGGGGTTTGAAGTGGTCAAGGCTGCTGAATTTAATATATCATGGTAAAACCCCCATGAAAAGTGCTTTCTAATGGATTGAAATACTGCTGCTGTGGTCACTCAAAGCCTAGCATTAGTAGAGTTTACGCCATGCGTCCTGAACATTGTGGAATTGTCACGAGTTGGGAGATCTTTCCTGTTGTTCCTCCCACTGCTTATTCTTCAGGAAAAATGTCCCAGTTTCCAGGGCAAAACAAGGGAATGCCCCTGGCTCCACCCATGACCTGCCCTTACGTTCACAGCACAAATACAGCTCTGCCCATCCTGTTGAAGCCACACCCACAAGTGAACAGTGACCATCAACTGTACCTCCTCACTCAGTCTCAGAAAGCTGGAAATGTTTGGAATTATGGATGCAAAGCCACTGGAAGCTGCAGGAGGGGTAGGGGGTAGTCCTCTCAACCCATGACATTCCAGCAATATCCAGGAAGCCTCAGAGAGTTAGGAGAAGTATGTATTATGTCAGAGATGACTCAGTTTGTGTCATACAAGTTACAGCTAGCTCTCTGAGCAGGTGCGCGTAACATTACAGCATATATACATATGCCCCTGAAACACTAATAGCTTTTGCTAGAATCAGTTTTGCTAATACAAGTATGCAAAATGCTTCTATTCAAAATCAAAATAAACTCACAGGCATTTCAGTTTTAAATATGTCCCTTTAGAAACATTTTGTTCCAATGGATCAGTGTAAACCCCCATGTGTCAGTAACTAAACTAAATTACAAAAAATAATTGAAACCACATGAAAACATATCCTAAGCTAGTGTTCTACAGAATAACTTGATTTATTATATTATTTTTTTTCTGCAGTCATTTTTAAAGTAATCCCTCAATCATAATTGTAAATATGGGCAGCATATAAAATAACAATCGCTGCAGTTCAGCACAAGATGTTCTTTTGTGCGTTGCATTCATGTATATTATGAGTCATAAACAGTTTTGCTGAGATGAATAAAAAGAAGTGTTTGTGATCAATTCAGCACATGATTGAAAAAAAAGGAATAGAGAAGGAATACATGAATTCTCTCTCCATTTTCATGGATCTGTGCTGAAATTACTGAATGTACACGGTGTTCACGTACTGCACACGGCAAATCAAAACACTTCCACATTATCAGTTAGCAAATGTGTCATATCCTTAAGCTGTTTCCTGAACTGGACACTTTGGCTTCCTTGTATCTGCATCCTAGGTTTTTTCCACACCAAATTGACCCTTTTCTCTGCCAGCTGGAAAGGAAATGTTAGACAATATATTGGGGAACAGCTAAAATAATATTGTTGAACTTCTAAAGGAAGTGAAATCATTTATATATATATGAAGCTGTTGTGCCTTATATGTGTGCTTTTTAGGTCACCCCATCCCACTAAAAATCTGTCCTTCTATAGGAAGCCATATAGATATTTGTCTCCTAAGAAAAGGCAGCCTGTATCGCAAGATTTACTATAATTTTTATAGCTCTCTGAGATAGAACTTCAGACATTTCAGAAGTCACAGCTTGCAGTAGCTGAGGGTGCAGTAAAATATGTGCAAAAAAATTAGTTCACTGAATTAGAAACACTCATAGGACTCAATGTACTAAGCAGTGAATGTTGCTTTTGAGACCTTGCGGGGCCGACTCGCTCATGCGCAGCTAAACTGCTTTCCACAATGTAAGAAGAAGCAGTCACCAGAGGGGATAAATAAAAACACTCGGATTTACCATCACTAAAAATAAACATTAGTTTCAGTCATTATTTACTAAAACAAAACACATTAAACTTACCCTATCTGTGCCGAAAGTATATTGCTAACTCAGCGCCTCCAGCCCCCCAAGGTACAGCGCTCTTATTTAATAAGGTGAGATTTCCACCTTTAAACCAAAAGCCATGCATTTCAACTGGCAGTGCTCTGTATCCACGCATGGCTATTGGTTTAGAAATGAAAGCGTCACCTTATTGGGGAAGAGCGCTGTGCTGTGGGCAGCCGGAGGCGCTGAGTTAGCGTTATACTTGCTGCACAGATAGGGTGAGTTTAAAACCATTTTTTGTAGTAAATGATGACTGAAGCTTATGTTTATTTTTAATGATAGTAAATCCTAGCATTTGTTATACACTGGATTTACCATGATTGTGTCATGATACATCTGGGCAGCAAACGTACAGTGTCAACTGCCCATTTAACGTAAAGCCATGCGGAAAGTTTTCCAAATCTGGAGTCTTATCTACACCGGGCTTAGAACATGGGGCCAATAGAATGCAGTAGGTCCAGCCATAAAGTAGCATCTTTTAGGTGAAGAACTTTTTTTTTTCATTTAAAGGAATACTAAACAAAATAAAATATTTTCTTTGCTGTTTAACTTGTATGAACATCTGCTTTATTGTATCATATTTTTTAGTGTATAGTTAGGATGTAGCAACACAACCTCATGTAAATAACAAATTGTGAAATATGCAGCAAAAGCTCTTAGGGAAATTGAAAAATAAAGTAACCAAAATTAAAGTAGTAAAATTCACATGAACGGAAACAAGTTACCTACACTCTCTATTTAAATGAAAAAGGAGGGTATTGGTACCATATTATTAGCCAATCCTTAGAAACAAGCCCCATAGGTAAGTCCTACTCTAATACATTTGAGTATGTGATGCATTTAAAATCAGTTATAGTGCACACACACACCTTTGATGTGTTTTCAACCTACCTAGAGAAATGAATGAACTTACCTGTTGCAAGGTATAATTTTTTTAGTAAAATGATAATTAAAATAATTGTATTGTTTTTTGTTTTCATCTAAAAAGAGAACATTTTAATATGTACAACAGTTTTTGCTTCTTTAAAAAATATTGTTTTCATTACACATATGGTGATCTTGCCAGGTTTGCAAACATTCTGGTTGGAAGTGTTGAGGGCAGTGGCGTAGCGTGGGTTGTCAGTGCCCAGGGCAAGGCAAGTATTGCGCCCCCCATCCCCATTTTAGATATGCTGCTTCTTCTTACATTTGGGACAAACCAAGCAAAGACCCAAGCCTGGTAGATCACATAAAGCAAGGGACACTGTCTCCTCTCCCACAAAATGCTCCCTTAACCATCTTTACTGGATAACTAACAGTTATTGCTGATGATACCCATATCCCCAAAATATGTCCCTTGTCATAAGCAGCTGCTAATCAGTAGCACCTTACAAATAAAGCCATGAAAATAATATATTGGCAATACAAGAGGGAGTGGGTGAAGCCTGCAAGCATTATGTGCTATCCCCCTGTGATCAAACCCTGTCTGCAGCTCTCCAGAGCTGGGCAAATATATACAATATTAAATTTTAAGATTTATTCTCGTTTTACACATGGGGGAAAGCCCCCTTAACCCCCATCTGGTGGTGACATGTCCTGAACTGTAAAACTTCATGGTACAAATACTGCAGACCACAGGGTGCACCCACCCCCACATTGCAGCAACCCATATTGTATATGTGGTGCAATAGGTTTTTGGTAAGTCGTTAAAAAGAGGAAAAGGGGACACACAGGTTGGCAGCTGTTACATAAGGTTGTCCCTGCTGGGCAGACTGTCTTTTGGGTGCCAATGACATATAAAAGTGGGGTATATATTCTACCTTAATAAATATAACAATTGTAAGTAATCAATATAAAAGGGGCATGGGACAGACAACCCAGCATTACATACATATATGGGGGGAGGGTGTATGGTATTTAGGGGGGTGCTGTTAAATTTATTTACTAACACAAATTATAGTTATTTTTTTTTTACTTTAAATGCAGTAAAGGTGGATTTAATGTAAATAAAAAAGGCAATGAGCACCCAAACCCTAAAAATCGGTAAAAGTCCACACCTCAGGAGTTCAGCAAGAAAGATTTATTCTCGTTTTACACATGGGGGAAAGCCCCCTTAACCCCCATCTGGTGGTGACATGTCCTGAACTGTAAAACTTCATGGTACAAATACTGCAGACCACAGGGTGCACCCACCCCCACATTGCAGCAACCCATATTGTATATGTGGTGCAATAGGTTTTTGGTAAGTCGTTAAAAAGAGGAAAAGGGGACACACAGGTTGGCAGCTGTTACATAAGGTTGTCCCTGCTGGGCAGACTGTCTTTTGGGTGCCAATGACATATAAAAGTGGGGTATATATTCTACCTTAATAAATATCACAATTGTAAGTAATCAATATAAAAGGGGCATGGGACAGACAACCCAGCATTACATACATATATGGGGGGAGGGTGTATGGTATTTAGGGGGGTGCTGTTAAATTTATTTACTAACACAAATTATAGTTATTTTTTTTTTACTTTAAATGCAGTAAAGGTGGATTTAATGTAAATAAAAAAGGCAATGAGCACCCAAACCCTAAAAATCGGTAAAAGTCCACACCTCAGGAGTTCAGCAAGAAATAGATTCAAGATGGTGAATTCATAGGACTTTTTTGATAGGAGACAAACACAGTGAAATGCCTGGTGAGCAGCACAATCCTGGTGCCAAACAGCACACAAATCCCTAAATCTACTTCTGCCCTAGGAAGATCATGGAGGGGAAAAATCAAATACAGGAAACAAGGTTTCATTTTTGTCAACTGTCACAAATATACTTTTTTTGTGCAAGGACAAGATGGTGTAAGTTGTAATCAGAATCCGGTCAAACATGAAAGTATGGTCTCTGATCACCCCACCATCCCACTAACTAGGTAACTGGGGTTAACAGAAAGGCAGAGCCCAGCCATGCTGCCACCAGTGCCATGGGTTTGAAAGAGATTTATTGCACTTTTTAAGGATTCCTCCCCCCCCCCACCTCTGCTTAGAGATCCTTAAAAAGTGCCCCAGGCAATGCATGGCATTCTGGCTCTGGGTCCTTTGTTGGAAGGGAACTTACTTGTTGGGTAATAATAGAACCGTAATTAAGCTGCATTTTGCGTGTTGCTAGTATCAGGCAAAAACAGGGCTATAAGTAAGTCTGGTCCTGACACCTTACCTTAGTCGCGGCATCACCACATTCCTGACGGGTCGCAGAACAGAGCTGGGGGCTGTCATTTAGCCTCCCTTCTTCCCTTTGCTAAGTTGAGGCTGGAAGCGCCCCTCAGAATTATGCGCCCGGGGCAACCGCCCCTGTTGCCCCCCCCCCCACGCTACGCCACTGGTTGAGGGCCATGTCAGATCAGATAGGTTTGATAATTCCAAACAACCCTGATATCCTGCTCTTCCATTCACTTCCAAAAATAAAAGAAGCTGCTAAATTCTCAATATTATTAATCATGCTCAATGGAGCTAAGAAACTTATTCCCAAAAACTGGAAAGCCCCAAAAACACACTAAACAAAAATGATTGGTCAGCTCAAATCTCTGAAATGTTTCAACTGGAAGACTATCACTATGATAGAGCTAAAAAAACTAGAGCTGTATGAAACTAGAATTATGTCAGGTTCCGAAGTATAAGTTATTTTTCTTTAACTGCTGAAATGGTCCAAACCATAATGACATTGGAGCATACTGAGCAAATGAGAATATAATGCCCTCCTCTCTCCTGTCTTTACTCCCCCCCCCTTTTTTTCCTCTTCTTGGTTTTCCTCATGCTTTTCCTTCAATCTAGATTCCTCGATTGACCATAATTTTATGTATGCTTGTACCACTCTTTATGATTCATGTGTTCACTATATGTGTTAGTTATTGTTCTTAGTCTACTTTTAAATTTGTTATTCTGTGGATATGAGCGAATTATCAACACTAGCAAATGTATTTGTTAAGCTTTTATGGATTCTAGGTCATCATTAATCACCTAACTTACATTTTGTTTTCTTTTATCACTTAGTTCTGCAGTTTTTTCAATATGTTGGGTGCTAATTCCTGACTTGATGTTTGTTCCCCTTACTTCTTTGTATTGTACAGTGCATCATAAGTTTATGATCTGTAACAATATCTGGATCATACCTCTGGTTAAGTAAACAGGTTGCCCAAAATACTTTAAAAATACATTATAATGTACAGTCACACTCATATTAACACGACTAAAAAAAATTGTTTTATATAAATATTGCACAGATAAGTTATAGGGGCTCAAAGTGAGGAGATGTGAGAGGTTGGAAAAAAAAACCCGGCTGAAAGTGTTTTTATATAGTGATCCTATATGACACATTTATTAACATATAAATCTCTTGAAATATATATGTATATGAATATATAAATATATATTTATTTGTTTATATGTATATATATTGATACATATATACACATAAAGACACAAATATATATGTATATATTCAAATACATATATATTAATGTGTATCTGCCTTCCAGGCTGCGCAAGCTGTGCCTTTTAGAGTGTCAGCATGAAAACGAGGCTCCATTGATGTCTATGGGAAAATACAATCCTGCGATCACATTTCCCTGAGGGGTCTTAAATTGCGGCAACGAGGTTGTGAGAATTCTACTTGCCAACCCTAATATCGGGCTAATATGTTGCTCACAAAAGCACATATTTGCACTCTGTATGCAATCTACTGTCTTTAACAGAGAATAATCAGCTATCACACGCAAAATATGTGGCTTAAAGGGATTGTAAACACTGTGTAATTACAAGACATTTTTTATGTGTTTATTATTATTATTATTATCAGGTATTTGTAGAGCGCCAACAGATTCTGCAGCGCTATAAACATAGGTTGTATACAAGATAACATTTATAGGGATCAAATGGGTAGAGGGCCCTACCGAGAGTTGCACTGTTGTAGTTGGCTCTTATGAGGGTGATCTACAAACAGCTGGGCTCATGGGCTTACATGCTAAGGGGTTCAAGGGGATAGCAATGGAGTTAGGAAAGGTTAGTGTAGATTGTATGCATCCCTGAATAGTACAGTCTTTAGGGAGCACTTGAAGCTTTCAAAACTAGGGGAGAGTCTTGTGGAGCGAGGCAGAGAGTTCCATAAGATGGGAGCCAGTCTGGAGAAGAGAGGAGGAGAGTAGGGGATTGTGAGCAGAGCGAAGGGGTCAGGAGGGAGAATATCTGAAGACAAGGTCTCAGATGTAGGGGGGAGCAATACAGTTAAGGGGTTTGTATGTCAGAGTGAGAATTTTGTGTTTAAGCCTGGAGGCAAGAGGAAGCCAGTGAAGGGATTGGCAGAAAGGTGCAGCAGATGAAGAGCGAAGTGTAAGGAAGATGAGCCTGGCAGACATATTCATTAAGGATTGTAAAGGAGCTAGGCGGCAGCTAGGGAGACTAGAGAGGATGGAGTTGCAGTAGTTGAGGAGGGAAAGGATGAGAGAGTGGATTAAAATCTTAGCTGTGTCTTGTTCAAGGAAGTGTCTAATTTTAGAGATGTTTTTAAGGTGGAAGTGGCAGGCTTTAGCCAAGAACTCAATATGAGGAATGAAAGAAAGATTTGAGTCAAGTGTGACCCCAAGACATCAAGCATGTCGGGTAGGGGTAATGATAGAGTTATCGACAATTGTAGAGAAGTCGGGGGTGGAGATTTTTGAAGAAGGGTGGAAAATAAGGAGCTCAGTTTTGGAAAGATTTACCTTAAAGGGACATTATACACTCATTTTTTCTTTGCATAAATGTTTTGTAGATGATCTATTTATATAGCCCATAAAGTTTTTAAAAAAAATAAATGTATAGTTTTGCTTATTTTTAAATAACATTGCTCTGATTTTCAGACTCCTAACCAAGCTCCAAAGTTTTATGTGAATACCGTCAGCTACCTTCTCCAGCTTGCTGCTGTTTGTGTAAAGGGTCTTTTCATATGCAAAAGAAGGGGGAGGGGGTGTCTTATTTGCCACTTGCAGTGGGATTTCCAGCTACCTTTTCAACAGAGCCAAACTGACAGCTTCTAAGTAAGTTTTTAAACAGTTTTATACTGGATTTTTATATCAGTATCTGTGCATCTTATTCTTTATAGTAGTGTCTATTACATGCAGTTATACAAAAATGAGTGTATACTGTCCCTTTAAGGTAGTGAGGGGACATCCAAGATGAGATATGAGAAAGACAGTTAGTGACACGGGTTTGCAAGGAAGGAGATAGGTCTGGTGCAGAGAGATAGATTTGGGTGTCATCGGCATACAAATGATATTGAAACCCGTGGGACTTTATTAAGGAACCTAATGATGATGTGTAGATTGAGAAGAGAAGGGAACCGAGGACAGAGACTTGTAGTACCCCAACAGAAAGTGGTAACGGGGCAGAGGATGCCCCAGAGAAGACTACACTAAAGGTACGGTTAGACAGATAGGAAGAGAACCACAAGAGAGCTGTGTTGAAAATGACAAAGGATTGGAGGGTTTGGAGCAAAAAAGGGTGGTCGACAGTATCAAATGCTGCAGACAGATCAAGGAGGATAAGCAGAGAGAAGTGGCCTTTGGATTTAGCTGTAAGTTTATCGTTGTTAACCTTAACAATTGCTGTCACTGTGAAGTGATGGGGGCAAAATCCAGATTGCAGTAGGTCAAGGAGGGAGTTTAGTGTAAGGAAATGAGGTAGATGTGCATATACTAGATTTTCAAGAAGCTTGGAGCTAAGAGGGAGTAGGGAAATAGGGAGGTAGTTGGATGGGGAGGTTGGATCGAGAGAAAGTTTTTTGAGGATAGGTGTGACCAGTGCGTGTTTAAGAGATGAGGGAAATATACCAGTGCTGAGGGAGAGGTTGAAGATGTGTTTGAGTATAGGGGTAAGGGTAGAAGAGATGGGGGGAGTAGCTGTGAGGTGATGGGGTCAAGGGGACAGGTAGTGAGGTGAGAGGAAAGTGTAAGGGTAGAAACATGTTCCTCTGTAACAGGGGCAAAATAGCTGAATTTATGGCTATGTGAGTTATGGATGATTGTGAGCTTTTGAGGGGGTGGGAGACCAGTAGCATTCTGAGAGCTGATTTCATTTCTGATGGAGTTGATTTTGTTATTGAAGTAGCTGGCAAATTCTTGGGCTGAGAGTGAAGTTGTAGTAAGAGGTGAGGGTGGGCAGAGAAGAGTATTGAATATGGAGAACAGACATTTTGGGTTTGAAGAAAGAGTAGAGAGAAGAGTGGAGAAGTAATGTTGATTATATAGATTAAGGGCAGAATAGTAAGAGTTCAAGATGAAGTCAGCTCAGCAGTATGGGAACATTTGCATAGGTACCGTGTCAGAGGAGTATGCCAGGGCTGAGGATGAGTGTATGATTTCCAAGCTATGGTAGATGGGGCAAGATTGTCAAGGACTGATGTAAGGGTGGAGTTATAGTGGCAGATAGATTCATCAGGGCAGGAAAAGGAGAGAGTTTGTGAAGTTTGAGATAGTGCATTGATAGCTGAAAATCAGATCAAGGGAGTGACCATCTTTGTGAGTGGGAGAGTCAGTCCATTGAGAAAGGCTGAAAAAGGAAGTGAGTTGCAGAAGTTGTTTTGCAGAGGAGTCAGTGGGATTGTCAACAGGGAGGTTGAAGTCTCCAAGAATGAGGGCAGGGGTGTCTGATGAAAGGAAATAAGGTAGCCAGGCAGCAAAGTGATCTAGAAATAAAGTTGAGGAGTCAGTGGGGCAGTATATGACTGCAAAGCATATAGCGAGGGGAGATAATAAGCAAATCATGTGTGTTTCGAATGAAGAAAATGTGAGGGAAGAGAAGGGCTGTATTTGTTGAAAGGTGCAATGAGAGGAAAGTAAAATACCAACACCACCTCCTGGTCTTTTACCAGACCTAGGAGTGTAACTGAAGTGGAGACCCCCATGAGACAGTGTAGCAGCAGAAGCTCTGTCTAAAAGAGAGAGCCAGGTTTCTGTGAGAGCCAGAAGATTGAGAGAATGGGAGATAAAGAGGCATGTATAGAAGTGAGCTTGTTGCAAACAGAGCGAGAGTTCCAGAGTGCATAAGTGAAGGGGGAGGTGCCTTTAGATGCAAGTGGAATGAGATGAAGATTACCAGAGTTTTGTTTTTGAAGTCTATTGAAAGGCACACATGGGTGGGCAAGGCTAGGAAGTTGTGGGGGACCAGGATTAGAGGAAATGTCACCAGCAGCTAGTATGAGCAAGAGGGAGAGTGACATGAGATGAGATGCAGATTTGCAGTAATGAGGCTGTTTTTGGGATGATGTGCAAGGGAGAGATAGAGGCCTCTAGTTATCAAGCCGTCAACCTCAAATACGCTGGAATTCCACAACGTATTTGTGGCGAGGCTGATTCGCCTAAGTTATCACACCGGCAAAAGTAGAATTTAGTGACGTAAGCTTCAATCCGCCGGAGTCAGTCCGACACAGATCGATTCTTACATCACTCCAGATGTTCCGCACACAAGTTCGGCACAATCTGACTACTTTTGCTAGTTATCAAAAAACTAGCAGGTATGCTCGGCACTTTTCCGGCCCAGCGTACCTGGTTTTCAATCCGCCGCCCTGGAGGCGGCGGATCCCATAGGAATCAATGGGAGTCTGACCATAGCGAAAGTTCATGTTCGCTGCTGCCAGATATCCCATTGATTCCTATGGGAGATGTCTACACCTAACACCCTAACATGTATCCCGAGTCTAAAAACCCCTAATCTGTCCCCCCCTACACCGCCGCAACTAAATAAATGTATTACCCCTAAACCGCCGCTTCCGGAGCCCACCGCCACTCTAATAAACTGATTAACCCCTAAACCGCCGCTCCCGGACCCCGCCGCCACCTATATTAAACGTATTAACCCCTAATCTGCCCCCCTACACCGTCGCCACCTATAATAAATTTATTAACCCCTATACTGCCCCCGCCTACACCGCCGCAACTATAATAAAATAATTAACCCCTAAACCTAAGTCTAACCCTAACACCCCCCTAACTTAAATATTAATTAAATACATCTAAATATTATAAATCTTATTAATTAAATTAATCCTATTTAAAACTAAATACTTACCTTTAAAATAAACCCTAATATAGCTACAATATAAATAATAATTATATTGTAGCTATTTTAGGATTTATTTTTATTTTACAGGCAAATTTCAATTTATTTTAACTAGGTACAATAGCTATTAAATAGTTATTAACTATTTAATAGCTACCTAGTTAAAATAAAGAGAAATTTACCTGTAAAATAAAAACTAACTAAAAGTTACAATTACACCTAACTCTACACTATCATTAAATAAATTATTCCTATTTAAAACTAAATACTTACCTGTAAAATAAACCCTAAAATAGCTACAATGTAATTAATAATTACATTGTAGCTATCTTAGGATTTATATTTATTTTACAGGTAACTTTGTATTTATTTTAGCTAGTTAGAATAGTTATTAAATAGTTATTAACTATTTAATAACTACCTAGCTAAAAGAAATACAAATTTACCTGTAAAATAAATCCTAAGCTAAGTTACAATTAAACCTAACACTATACTATCATTAAATTAATAAAATAAATTACCTACAAATAACTACAATTAAATACAATTAAATAAACTAACTAAAGTACAAAAAATAAAAAAAACTAAGTTACAAAACATAAAAAAAAATAAGTTACAAACATTTAAAAAATATTACAACAATTTTAAGCTACTTACACCTAATCTAAGCCCCCTAATAAAATAACAAAGCCCCCTCCAAAAAAAAATGCCCTACCCTATTCTAAATTAAAAAGTTAACAGCTCTATTACCTTACCAGCCCTTAAAAGGGCCTTTTGCGGGGCATGCCCCAAAGAATTCAGTTATTTTGCCTGTAAAAAAAAAATACAACCCCCCAACATTAAAACCCACCGCCCACATACCCCTAATCTAACCCAAACCCCCCTTAAATAAACCTAACACTACCTCCCTTAAAATCATCCTACCTTTAGCCGTCTTCAGCCAGCCGACCACCAGAAGAAGACATCCGGAGCAGCAGAAGTCTTCATCCAAGGGGCGCTGAAGAAGTCTTCCATCCGACTGAAGTCATCATCCAAGGGGCGCTGAAGAAGTCTTCTATCCGATTCAAGTCATCATCCAGGCGGCGTCTTCAATCTTCATCCATCCATCCGGAGCTGAGCCATCTTCAGACGAGCCGACGCGGAGCCATCTTCTTCCACCGACGACTGAACAATGAATGACGGTTCCTTTAAGTGATGTCATCCAAGATGGCGTCCCTCGAATTCCGATTGGCTGATAGGTTTCTATCAGCCAATCGGAATTAAGGTAGGAAAAATCTGATTGGCTAATTGAGATTGAACTCGCATTCTATTGGCTGATCGGAACAGCCAATAGAATGCGAGCTCAATCTGATTGGCTGATTGAAGTTCAATCGGATTGGCTGATCCAATCTGATTGGCTGATTTAATCAGCCAATCAGATTTTTCCTACCTTAATTCTTGGATGACGTCACTTAAAGGAACCGTCATTCGTCATCAGTCGTCGGTGGAAGAAGATGGCTCCGCGTCGGCTCGTCTGTAGATGGCTCCGCTCCGGATGGATGAAGATTGAAGACGCTGCCTGGATGATGACTTCAATCGGATGGAATACTTCTTCAGCGCCCCTTGGATGATGACTTCAGTCAGATGGAAGACTTCTTCAGCGCCCCTTGGATGATGACTTCTGCTGCTCCGGATGTCTTCTTCTGTTCCATCGGTAGTCAGCTGGCTGAAGACTGCCAAAGGTAGGATGATCTTCAGGGGGTAGTGTTAGGTTTATTTAAGGTGGTTTTGGGTTAGATTAGGGGTATGTGGGTGGTGGGTTTTAATGTTGGGGGGGTTGTATTTTTTTTACAGGCAAAAGAGCTGAATTCTTTGGGGCATGCCCCGCCAAAGGCCCTTTTAAGGGCTGGTAAGGTAATAGAGCTGTTAACTTTTTAATTTAGAATAGGGTAGGGCATTTTTTTATTTTGGGGGGCTTTGTTATTTTATTAGGGGGCTTAGATTAGGTGTAAGTAGCTTAAAATTGTTGTAATATTTTTTAAATGTTTGTAACTTATTTTTTTATTTTTTGCAACTTAGTTTTTTTTATTTTTTTATACTTTAGTTTAGTTTATTTAATTTTATTTAATTGTAGTTATTTGTAGGTAATTTATTTAATTAATTTAATGATAGTGTAGTGTTAGGTTTAATTGTAACTTAGCTTAGGATTTATTTTACAGGTAAATTTGTATTTCTTTTAGCTAGGTAGTTATTAAATAGTTAATAACTATTTAATAACTATTCTAACTAGCTAAAATAAATACATAGTGTCCTGTAAAATAAACATAAATCCTAAAATAGCTACAATGTAATTATTAATTACATTGCAGCTATCTTACGGCTAGATTTAGAGTTTGTCGGTAACGACCCGCGTAGCTAACGCTGGCTTTTTTCTGGCCGCACCTTTTAAATAACTCTGGTATTGAGAGTCCACAGAATGGCTGCGTTAGGCTCCAAAAAAGGAGCGTAGAGCATATTTAACGCAACTTCAACTCTCGATACCAGAGTTGCTTACGGACGCGGCCAGCTTCAAAAACGTACTTGTGCACGATTCCCCCATAGGAACAATGGGGCTGTTTGAGCTGAAAAAAGACCTAACACCTGCAAAAAAGCCGCGTTCAGCTCCTAACGCAGCCCCATTGTTTGCTATGGGGAAACACTTCCTATGTCTGCACCTAACACTCTAACATGTACCCCGAGTCTAAACACCCCTAACCTTACACTTATTAACCCCTAATCTGCCGCCCCCGCTATCGCTGACCTCTGCATATTATTATTAACCCCTAATCTGCCGCTCCGTAAACCGCCGCTACTTACATTATCCCTATGTACCCCTAATCTGCTGCCCTAACATCGCCGACCCCTATATTATATTTATTAACCCCTAATCTGCTCCCCACAACGTCGCCTCCACCTGCCTATACTAATTAACCCCTAATCTGCCGAGCGGACCGCACCACTATTATAATAAAGTTATTAACCCCTAATCCGCCTCACTAACCCTATAATAAATAGTATTAACCCCTAATCTGCCCTCCCTAACATCGCCGACACCTAACTTCAAACATTAACCCCTAATCTGTCGACTGGAGCTCACCGCTATTCTAATAAATGTATTAACCCCTAAAGCTAAGTCTAACCCTAACACTAACACCCCCCTAAGTTAAATATAATTTAAATCTAACGAAATTAATTAACTCTTATTAAATAAATTATTCCTATTTAAAGCTAAATACTTACCTGTAAAATAAATCCTAATATAGCTACAATATAAATTATAATTATATTATAGCTATTTTAGGATTTATATTTATTTTACAGGTAACTTTGTATTTATTTTAACCAGGTACAATAGCTATTAAATAGTTAAGAACTATTTAATAGCTAAAATAGTTAAAATAATTACAAAATTACCTGTAAAATAAATCCTAACCTAAGTTACAATTAAACCTAACACTACACTATCAATAAATTAATTAAATACAATACCTACAATTATCTACAATTAAACCTAACACTACACTATCAATAAATGAATTAAATACAATATCTACAAATAAATACAATTAAATAAACTAACTAAAGTACAAAAAATAAAAAAGAACTAAGTTACAAAAAAATAAAAAATATTTACAAACATTAGAAAAATATTACAACAATTTTAAACTAATTACACCTACTCTAAGCCCCCTAGTAAAATAACAAAGACCCCCAAAATAAAAAAATGCCCTACCCTATTCTAAATTACTAAAGTTCAAAGCTCTTTTACCTTACCAGCCCTGAACAGGGCCCTTTGCGGGGCATGCCCCAAAGAATTCAACTCTTTTGCCTGTAAAAAAAACACATACAATACCCCCCCCCAACATTACAACCCACCACCCACATACCCCTAATCTAACCCAAACCCCCCTTAAATAAACCTAACACTAAGCCCCTGAAAATGTTCCTACCTTATCTTCACCTCACCGGGTACACCGATCCGTCCTGGCTCCAAAATCTTCATCCAAGCCCAAGCGGGGGCTAGACATCCATCATCCGACGGCTGAAGAAGTCCAGAAGAGGCTCCAAAGTCTTCATCCTATCCGGGAAGAAGAGTAGATCCGGACCGGCAACCATCTTCTTCCAAGCGGCATCTTCTATCTTCATCCGATGAGGACCGGCTCCATCTTGAAGACCTCCACCACGGACCCATCTTCTTCCGGCGAAGTCCAACTGAAGAATGACGGTTCCTTTAAGGGACGTCATCTAAGATGGCGTCCCTCGAATTCCGATTGACTGATAGGATTCTATCAGCCAATCGGAATTAAGGTAGGAAAATTCTGATTGGCTGATGGAATCAGCTAATCAGAATCAAGTTCAATCCGATTGGCTGATCCAATCAGCCAATCAGATTGAGCTTGCATTCTATTGGCTGTTCCGATCGGCCAATAGAATGCGAGCTCAATCTGATTGGCTGATCGGATCAGCCAATCGGATTGAACTTGATTCTGATTAGCTGATTCCATCAGCCAATCAGAATTTTCCTAACTTAATTCCGATTGGCTGATAGAATCCTATCAGCCAATCGGAATTCGAGGGACGCCATCTTGGATGACGTCCCTTAAAGGAACCGTCATTCTTCAGTTGGACGTCGCGGAAGAAGATGGGTCCACGGTGGAGGTCTTCAAGATGGAGCCAGTCCTCATCGGATGAAGATAGAAGATGCCGCTTGGAAGAAGATGGTTGCCGGTCCGGATCTTCTCTTCTTCCCGGATAGGATGAAGACTTTGGAGCCTCTTCTGGACTTCTTCAGCCGTCGGATGATGGATGTCTAGCCCCCGCTTGGGCTTAGATGAAGATTTCGGAGCCTGGAACGATCGGTGATACCTGGCATGGTGAAGACAAGGTAGGAAGATCTTCAGGGGCTTAGTGTTAGGTTTATTTAAGGGGGGTTTGGGTTAGATTAGGGGTATGTGGGTGGTGGGTTGTAATGTTGGGGGGGTATTGTATGTTTTTTTTTACAGGCAAAAGAGCTGAATTCTTTGGGGCATGCCCCGCAAAGGGCCCTGTTCAGGGCTGGTAAGGTAAAAGAGCTTTGAACTTTAGTAATTTAGAATAGGGTAGGGCATTTTTTTATTTTGGGGGTCTTTGTTATTTTATTAGGGGGCTTAGAGTAGGCGTAATTAGTTTAAAATTGTTGTAATATTTTTCTGTTGTTTGTAAATATTTTTTTATTTTTTGTAACTTAGTTCTTTTTTATTTTTTGTACTTTAGTTAGTTTATTTCATTGTATTTATTTGTAGATATTGTATTTAATTAATTTATTGATAGTGTAGTGTTAGGTTTAATTGTAGGTATTTTATTTAATTAATTTATTGATAGTCTAGTGTTAGGTTTAATTGTAACTTAGGTTAGGATTTATTTTACAGGTAATTTTGTAATTATTTTAACTATTTTAGCTATTAAATAGTTCTTAACTATTTAATAGCTATTGTACCTGGTTAAAATAAATACAAAGTTACCTGTAAAATAAATATAAATCCTAAAATAGCTATAATATAATTATAATTTATATTGTAGCTATATTAGGGTTTATTTTACAGGTAAGTATTTAGCTTTAAATAGGAATAATTTATTTAATAAGAGTTAATTTATTTCGTTAGATTTAAATTATATTTAACTTAGGGGGGTGTTAGTGTTAGGGTTAGACTTAGCTTTAGGGGTTAATACATTTATTAGAATAGCGGCGAGATTCGGTCGGCAGATTAGGAGTTAATAATTGAAGTTAGGTGTCGGCGATGTTAGGGAGGGCAGATTATGGGTTAATACTGTTTATTATAGGGTTATTGAGGCGGGAGTGAGGCAGATTAGGGGTTAATAACTTTATTATAGTAGCGGTGAGATCCGCTCGGCAGATTAGGGGTTAATAAGTGTAGGCAGGTGGAGGCGACGTTGAGGGGGGCAGATTAGGGGTTAATAAATATAATATAGGGGTCGGCGGTGTTAGGGGCAGCAGATTAGGGGTACATAGCTATAATGTAGGTGGCGGCTCTTCGCGGTCAGCAGATTAGGGGTTAATTATTGTAGGTAGCTGGAGGCGACGTTGTGGGGGGCAGGTTAGGGGTTAATAAATATAATATAGGGGTCGGCGGTGTTAGGGGCAGCAGATTAGGGGTACATAGCTATAATGTAGGTGTCAGCTCTTTGCGGTCGGCAGATTAGGGGTTAATTATCGTAGGTAGCTGGCGGCGAGGTTGTGGGGGGCAGGTTAGGGGTTAATAAATATAATATAGGGGTCGGCGGTGTTAGGGGTTAAAAAAATTTAATCGAGTGGCGGCGATGTGGGGGGACCTCGGTTTAGGGGTACATAAGTAGTTTATGGGTGTTAGTGTACTTTAGAGCACAGTAGTTAAGAGCTTTATGAACCGACGTTAGCCCAGAAAGCTCTTAACTACTGACTTTTTTCTGCGGCTGGAGTTTTGTCGTTAGAATTCTAACACTCACTTCAGACACGACTCTAAATACCGGAGTTAGAAAGATCCCATTGAAAAGATAGGATACGCAATTGACGTAAGGGGATCTGCGGTATGGAAAAGTCGCGGCTGAAAAATGAGCGTTAGACCCTTTCCTGACTGACTCCAAATACCGGCGGTAGCCTAAAACCAGCGTTAGGAGCCTCTAACGCTGGTTTTCACGGCTACCGCCAAACTCCAAATCTAGGCCTTAGGGTTTATTTTACATGTAAGTATTTAGTTTTAAATAGGAATAATTTATTTAATGATAGTGTAGTGTTAAGTGTAATTGTATCTTAGGTTAGTTTTTATTTTACAGGTAAATTTCTCTTTATTTTAACTAGGTAGCTATTAAATAGTTAATAACTATTTAATAGCTATTGTAACAATGGGTGGTACACTCAGCGCCTGCCGCAAGGTGACCCTAGCTTTGGATATTGACTCCTAGTAGTCAACAAAAGAATTAAAAAATCGGGTATAAGAACCAAAGCGCCTAATAGGCTGGGTCTAGAGCTAATACGAGAAGGATAGTAAAAAGCTATTTATAGTATAAAAATAACACTTTAATTTTACAACTTAAATTTTTACAAGCAAGGATCCATGTTACAATCAAACAAACATACTAGAATAAAATATAAAATATAATAAAAACAGTTAAGAAAAACTCCAATGATAAAAAATCTCTTCGTAGCTAGTTGCGCTTAATTGGACTGATCCCCCTTCTAAGTGGGACCGTGAGTGCTCTGGCACCTTGCTCCAGGTAAAGGTAACCTCGTTAGAGGTTATAACAAGAATCTCAGTGTGTTCTTTAGTGAAACTGTATCGATTAAATCAAAATCTTTTGTAAAATGTGGTGTGTAGTAGTCTAGTAGAGACCGAAACGCGTCGACTGGTGAGTCTTCCTCCTTCTTAATAGCTATTGTACCTAGTTAAAATAAATTGAAATTTGCCTGTATTTATATTGTAGCTATATTAGGGTTTATTTTAAAGGTAAGTATTTAGTTTTAAATAGGATTAATTTAGTTAATAAGAGTCATAATATTTAGATGTATTTAATTAATATTTAAGTTAGGGGGTGTTAGGGTTAGGGTTAGACTTAGGCTTAGGGGTTAATAATTTTATTATAGTTGCGGCGGTGTAGGGGGGGCAGGATAGGGGTTAATAAATTTATTATAGGTGGCAATGTTGTAGGGGGGGCAGATTAGGGGTTAATAAGTTTAATATAGGTTGCGGCGGGGTCCGGGAGCAACGGTTTAGGGGTTAAACAATTTATTTCGTTGCGGCGGGGTACGGGATCGGCAGGATAGGGGTTAATAAATTTATTATAGGTGGCGGCGGTATAGGGGGGGCAGGATAGGGGTTAATAGGTATTATGTAGGTGGCGGCGGGGTCCGGGAGTGTCGGTTTAGGGGTTAATCAGTTTATTAGAGTGGCGGTGGGCTCTGGGAGCGGCGGTTTAGGGGTTAATACATTTATAAGAGTTGCAGCGGGGTCTAGGAGCGGCGGTTTAAGGGTTAATAACTTTATTTAGTTGCGGGGGCTCCGGGGGCGCCGGTATAGGGGGTAGAACAGTATAGTTAGTGTGGGTGCTTAGTGACAGCTTGTCAATAAAGCTGTAAAAAAGCCGAAGAGCAGCGAGATCGGGTGAGTGATAACTATCACAGTCCACTGCTCATCGCCCCGTACTTGGTGCGCGGCTTTTTGACAGCTTTTTTGATAACTTTGGCAAGATTTTTCAGGTCCGCGGCGGCAATGGTAGGCGAGCTTAGGCGGGCGTATTGGACCGGCGAAGACAGGTAAGTAGACACGTTGATAACTAGGCCTCAGAGTCTTTAGGGATGTGTGAAGTTCATGAATACAAAAGTAAAGTGATGTTAAGAGAGAAGGGCTAATGAACAGTGCAGGTGGTGAGGAGGAAGGAGTAAAAGTAGTTTGTTATATAGACAAAAGGTGGCAAAAAGGAATATGAAGATATTGAGCATTTTTACAAAATAGTCAAACAGTGGATACAAACAGAACTTGCCTTGTCCCTTATCCAATCCTTGTTGAATTCTTGTATAATTATTTTGCCCAATACTTAGTGCCTCACTTATAAATGTTCACTTAATTATTTTTTAATTATTTTGCCCAATACTTAGTGCCTCACTTATAAATGTTCACTTAATTTTTTGTATTATTCTTTTGCCCAATTCTTAGTGCCTCACTTATAAATGTTCACTTAAAGGGATAGTAAACACCAAAAATGTAATTGTTTAAAAATATAGATAATCACTTTATTTACCATTTCCCAGTTTTGCATAACCAACACTGTTATAGAAATATACTTTTTACCTATGTAATTACCTTGTATCTAAGCTTCTGCTGACTGCCTCCTTATCTCAGATCTTTTGACAGACTTGCATTTCAGGCAATTAGTGCTGACTAATTTCACATGCGTGAGCACAGTGTTACTGTATCTATATGAAACACATGAACTAACACCCTCTAGATGTAAAAAAAACCTGTCAAATGCTTTCAGCTGAGAGGCGGCCTTCAAGGGCTTAGAAATTAGCCTATGACCCTACCTAGGTTTAGCTTTCAACTAAGAATAACAAAAGAACAAAGCAAATTTGATGATAAAAGTAAATTAGAAAGTTGTTTAAAATTGCATGCCCTATCTGAATCATGTAAGTTTAATTTAGACTTTATTATTCCTTTAAGAGATATGAACAGATGATGTTACAATGCTGCTATCTAAACCTGCAAGTTTGTATTTATTTTAACTAGGTACAATAGTTATTAACTATTTAATAACTTCCTAGTTAAAATAAATACAAAAGTACCTGTAAAATATAACCTAACCTAAGTTACAATTACACCTAACACTACACTATAATTAAATTAATTCCCTAAACTAAATACAATTAAATACAATTAAATAAAATTATCTAAAGTACAAAACCCCCCACTAAATTACAGAAAATAATTAACAAATTACAAGATTTTTAAACTAATTACACCTAATCTAATCCCCCTAACAAAATAACCCCCCCCCCCAAATAAAAAAAAGCCCTACCCTAAACTAAATTACAAATAGCCCTTAAAAGGGCCTTTTGCGGGGCATTGCCCCAAAGTAATCAGCTATTTTACCTGTAAAAAAAAATTACAACCCCCCCAACATTAAACCCACCTCCCACACAACCAACCCTACTCTAAAGCCCACCCAATACCCCCTTAAAAAAACTTAACACTAACCCCTTGAAGATCACCCTACCGTGAGAAGTCTTCACCCAACCGGGCCAAAGTCCTCAACGAAGCCGGCAGAAGTGGTCCTCCAGACGGGCAGAAGTGGTCCTCCAGACGGACAGAAGTCTTCATCAAGACGGCATCTTCTATCTTCATCCATCCGGAGCGGAGCGGCTCCATCTTCAAGACATCCAACGCAGAGCATTTTTACTTTGGGGCAATGCCCCGCAAAAGGCCCTTTTAAGGGCTATTTGTAATTTAGTGTAGGGTAGGGCTTTTTTTTATTTTGGAAGGGCTTTTTTATTTTGTTAGGGGGATTAGATTAGGTGTAATTAGTTTAAAAATCTTGTAATTTGTTTATTATTTTCTGTAATTTAGTGTGTTTTTTTGTACTTTAGATAATTTTATTTAATTTTATTTAATTGTATTTAATTGTATTTAGTTTAGGGAATTAATTTAATTATAGTGTAGTGTTAGGTATAATTGTAACGCAGGTTAGGTTTTATTTTACAGGTATATTTGTATTTATTTTAACTAGGAAGTTATTAAATAGTTAATAACTATTTAGTAACTATTCTACCTAAACTTGCCTGTAAAATAAAAATAAACCCTAAGCTAGATACAATGTAGCTATTAGTTATATTGTAGATAGCTTAGGGTTTATTTTACAGGTAAGTATTTAGTTTTAAATAGGAGTAATTTATTTAATGCTAGGAATATTTATTTAGATTTATTTAAATTATGTTTAAAGATTTTTATTGAGCATATAACATACAAATACAGCAAGTGGTTACAATGATACAATGAAAAGAAAAATATACATACATTTTCCACAAGCAGTAGTAACCAGGCCCACAGTAGTAAAACTGAGTGAGGAGTTAATGCTCCACGTCAAAAATAAAGTTTTAGATAGACCGTTTTGTAGGGCCATATACGTAAAATAATGCTCTTTTTTAACAATAGGAGTCGATTCAGTAAGGAAAGTCCCAACAGGGGACCTTAAGAAGCATCAGGGTACTGTTAAAAGAGTATTCAGAAGAAAAGATTAAATTAAGGCGTGTAGCGAAGGGGGAGTTGAGGGTTAGAGTAGAAAGATAAGAAGTCTGTGAGGGGGATAATTAGGAGGGGGAAGAGGAGAAGGAAAAAAAAAATAAATAAAAGGAAGGGGGGGAGGGAAGGAGGGGGGGCGTCGGTAGGTAACGGTAGTGGGTAGGGGGAAGAAGGGTGCCAGCTTAGCATACGTGCAAATATTCCCCCCTTACTGGCCAGTCTGGCCAACAGCGGGAGGGTTCCATAGTTCCAACATAGCTTCATGAATGTCTAGGTTACCGCTTTTTAAGTAATGATATCTCTCTAGTCCTAAAAGTAAGGAAACCTGAGCCCTCCATTCCAACAACGAGGGGACCTCTCTAGACTTCCATTTTCTCAGAATGAGAGCCTTGACACTGTTCAGCATAAGGTGTAGTAGGGACCTCCCGGGTCTACTCCCCACTCTGGGCAGACCCAGGAATACCAGGATCCCTGGATCCTCTGGGATCCGCAGTCCTAGCTTTGCATTGATTTCTGACAACACGTCCGACCACAGAGAGCCCAGCCTCTCGCAGGACCACCAGATGTGAAGCATATCTGCCTCCTCACCACACCCTCTCCAGCGTCTCCCACTGCCCCTCCCATAGATCCGGCAGATTCTGGCAGGAGTCAGATACCATCTGGCCATTAATTTGTAATTCATTTCTATGATGCCTGAGGAAATGGAGGCCTCTTTCAGGTGTTTAAAAGCTCTGTCCCACTCTTTAGAATCAATCTGTCTGTCAAGATCTGCTGACCATCTGTGTATAAATGATGGGTACGCCGTGCCCACGTTAGTAGAAAGAATGGAATAGATCTTGGAGATGGTGTGTCTAGGTTGTGTTTGTTGTGTAGATAAACTTTCAAATGCCGTGAGGGGTCTGGAAAAATCGCCTCTATTTTTATGTGTTTGTATGTAATGGGCCAGGCGTGTGTATTCCATCCAAGATGAAAAGTGCACTCTGCACCTCTCTTCTATTTCCTCTTTTAGTAAAAGTTTGGTTCCCGTCAGCATGTCGCCCACTGTCAAAGACTTGATGTGTGGGGAGTAGTCATGTGTCTGCTGGTGAACACCGGGGAGTCTCCTTTGTTTAATTCTGTGGGGAGTCATAGGTGCAAACTGCTTGGACACTTGAGGGGAAGTCCCCAAAACCCTATCCCATACTGCAAAAAATGCTGTCCAGAGAGGATAGCTGGAGACCCCCAGGGGTCTGTCTTTAGGAGGGGTCCATGCCAAAGTACCCATGTTATCTAGGTGTAATATTGCTCTGTCTAATTGAACCCATTTCTTATCTAGTGAGCTATGGCACCAGTCGATCAGATGTTGGAGGATTGTGGCCTGTCTGTAAGATTCAATATTCGGAACTCCCAGGCCTCCTTTAAGTCTGGGGAGATGCATGGTGGATTTTGGGATACGGGGTCTAGACTTTTGCCAGATATAATATTTTGAATGCTGGGTATGTAAGGTGCAGGGAGTGGGATAGGGAGAGTCTGAAATAAGTAAAGGATCCTGGGAAGGATATTCATCTTAACTACCTGCGTTCTGCCTACCCAAGAAATTTGTTTATTGCTCCAGCTAGACATATCATTGGAGATGTTGGCTTTAAGGGGAGCGTAGTTGGCCTGGAACAAGTCCTGAGGGTTTGCGGTTAGGTAGATTTATTTAAATTATATTTAAGTTAGGGGCGTTAGGGTTAGGGTTATACTTAGGTTTAAGGGTTAATAAATTTATTATAGTAGCAGCGACGTTGGGGGAGGCAGATTAGGGGTTAATAAATGTAGGTAGGTGGCGGCGGTGTAGGGGGGGCCGACTAGGGGTTAATAAATATAAGGCAGGTGGTGACGGTGTAGGGGGGGCAGACTAGGGGTTAATAAGTATAATGTAGGTGGCGGCTGTGTAGGGGGGCAGATTAGGGGTTAATAAGTATAATGTAGGTGGCGGCGCTGTAGGGGGGGAAGATTAGGGGTGTTTAGAGTCGGGGTACATGTTAGGATAAATGTTCCCATAGGAATCAAAGGGACATGAGCTTTCGCTGCTTTCAGACTCCCATTGATTCCTATGGCATCCAAATACAATTGACACAGAAAACAGGAAGTTTGGCAGGAGTTGAATGCAGGAACCAATTCACATACCAAAATAGAGACTTAGAGCTCGATGATATATTCTTCCCCAGCTCAAACCTTCTTTTTCTCACTGACACTCGCAGGACTGCCCTGGTGCAATGATCGTAAAAAAAGAGGCAGTCCCTGCAAGTTGTGAGGTAGCTCCTATTAAAATTAATTCAGCTCGCTGGATAGGGAAACTTCGCTCCTTAGTGCAAAGTTAGCAGGGAGCAGGGGGAGCACTTTAAAATTAAAATCCTGCAGCCAATATAACTCACATTATGCTACTTTCTTCATAGAGCATCTTACATTCGCCTATATTTTAGTATGCATTTGTTTTTCTCTTGGGGTTATAAGTTTTCGTATTGTTTTGAGAAAAGCTCGCCCTTTTAGTTGTCGAGAAAAAACTGTGAGATCTGCAGTGCGAAAATCTTTATAGAATTACGCTGGGATTAGAGAGAAATTTTCATATACGCCCATGTTCAGCCCATTTTACTAAAAAACAACAATTACACTTTGCATTTTGTATTTATAAGTTCAAACTTCTGTGTGATTTCTGCACATCCAGTATACTACAATTATGATTTACGCTGTGCATATTTAAAGTGTCAGTAAACTTTAAAAATAATGTTATATAATTCTGCACATAGTGCAGAATTATATAACATTGTATTAGTCAAATATTATTAAAACATAATTTCCCCTATTCATTTTTTAAAAAAAGTGCTGTTTCACAGACCCGCTCTCTGCTCTCTGCTGAGCAGGTCTGTTATATTTACTCAGCGCATCTGTGACAGGAGCGAGCTGCACTTAGTCTTATGGCGCGGTCGGGCCAGGCTGTGGCTATACAGCTGGCCCGATGCGCTGAGTAAATATAACAGACCCGCTCAGCAGAGAGCAGGTCTGTGAAACAGCGCTTTTTTTTAAAAAATGAATAGGGGAAATTATGTTTTAATAATGTTTGGCTAACATTATTTTTAAGGTTTACTGTCCCTTTAATTTGATTTATTCGTGTGTAAATTACATTCTAATTTTACTTTTTTGTTAACATACGATTTTTGGTGAAGAATTTTGTTACGATTTTTGATGCACCTTAACAATACAATTTTTCCCTGCTTATTTTTTTGTGAATGGTTCAAATATTTGTTTTGTATATTGTTTAAAATACAAATTTTGTTGTGCAAATTTCATATGAAAATGCAGTATATGCCCCTTAGCGAGACACCCTGTTTTCACGGTAAAAAATGGCTTTAGATCATTCCAGCAGGGAAATAGAAGGACTGGCGAGCATTCATTAATAACCTCGCCAGCCCAGAGAGCTTTCATTCATCGAGCCCTTAGAGTACAATTGACACAGAGAACAGGGAGTTTGGCAGGAGTTGAATGCAGGACCCAATTCACATACCAAAATAGAGACTTAGAGTACAATTGACACAGAAAACAGGGAGTTTGGGAGGAATTGAATGCAGGACCCAATTCACATACCAAATGCCACATACCATCCCCTGCTAGCGGCCGATTGTCCGTGAATCTGTAGGGGGCGGCATTGCACAAGCAGTTCACTAGAACTGCTTGTGCAATGTTAAATGCTGACAGCGTATGCTGTCGGCATTCAGCGATGTCTGTCCGACATATGATAAATCGGCCCCTTAGAATACAATTGACACAGAAAACAGGGAGTTTGGCAGGAGTTGAATGCAGGACCCAATTCACATACCTTAAAGCAGAAGAGAGAGAGTAGGTAAACTACCTGTAGCGAGCATTCAGATGTCAGTAGGCAGTTTGTTAGTAAATAAGCAGCAGTGTGGTGAGTATTGAGTATAAATCTTGTATAATTATTTTGCCCAATACTTAGTGCCTCACTTATAAATGTTCACTTAAGAGATGTCAACAGATGATGTAACAATACAATAACATATTTCTATAGAATAAAATATCAACCAAGTATAATGTTTTTAAAACTTATTAACATCCTTTTTATTGCAAATGGTTTTTAATAGCCAAACTCCAACCACCATTTGCCTTATCTGGGCTTTAGTCTGCAGACAAGGCTAGACATGGTCATATAATATAATATATATATATATATATATATATATACATATATATATATATATATATATATATATATATATATATATATATACAGGGAGTGCAGAATTATTAGGCAAGTTGTATTTTTGAGGATTAATTTTATTATTGAACAACAACCATGTTCTCAATGAACCCAAAAAACTCATTAATATCAAAGCTGAATAGTTTTGGAAGTAGTTTTTAGTTTGTTTTTCGTTATAGCTATTTTAGGGGGATATCTGTGTGTGCAGGTGACTATTACTGTGCATAATTATTAGGCAACTTAACAAAAAATAAATATATACCCATTTCAATTATTTATTTTTACCAGTGAAACCAATATAACATCTCAACATTCACAAATATACATTTCTGACATTCAAAAACAAAACAAAAACAAATCAGTGACCAATATAGCCATCTTTCTTTGCAAGGACACTCAAAAGCCTGCTATCCATGGATTCTGTAAGTGTTTTGATCTGTTCACCATCAACATTGCGTGCAGCAGCAACCACAGCCTCCCAGACACTGTTCAGAGAGGTGTACTGTTTTCCCTCCTTGTAAATCTCACATTTGATGATGGACCACAGGTTCTCAATGGGGTTCAGATCAGGTGAACAAGGAGGCCATGTCATTAGATTTTCTTCTTTTATACCCTTTCTTGCCAGCCACGCTGTGGAGTACTTGGACGCGTGTGATGGAGCATTGTCCTGCATGAAAATCATGTTTTTCTTGAAGGATGCAGACTTCTTCCTGTACCACTGCTTGAAGAAGGTGTCTTCCAGAAACTGGCAGTAGGACTGGGAGTTGAGCTTGACTCCATCCTCAACCCGAAAAGGCCCCACAAGCTCATCTTTGATGATACCAGCCCAAACCAGTACTCCACCTCCACCTTGCTGGCGTCTGAGTCGGACTGGAGCTCTCTGCCCTTTACCAATCCAGCCACGGGCCCATCCATCTGGCCCATCAAGACTCACTCTCATTTCATCAGTCCATAAAACCTTAGAGAAATCAGTCTTGAGATATTTCTTGGCCCAGTCTTGACGTTTCAGCTTGTGTGTCTTGTTCAGTGGTGGTCGTCTTTCAGCCTTTCTTACCTTGGCCATGTCTCTGAGTATTGCACACCTTGTGCTTTTGGGCACTCCAGTGATGTTGCAGCTCTGAAATATGGCCAAACTGGTGGCAAGTGGCATCTTGGCAGCTGCACGCTTGACTTTTCTCAGTTCATGGGCAGTTATTTTGCGCCTTGGTTTTTCCAAACGCTTCTTGCGACCCTGTTGACTATTTTGAATGAAACGCTTGATTGTTCGATGATCACGCTTCAGAAGCTTTGCAATTTTAAGAGTGCTGCATCCCTCTGCAAGATATCTCACTATTTTTGACTTTTCTGAGCCTGTCAAGTCCTTCTTTTGACCCATTTTGCCAAAGGAAAGGAAGTTGCCTAATAATTATACACACCTGATCTAGTGTGTTGATGTAATTTGACCACACCCCTTCTCATTACAGAGATGCACATCACCTAATATGCTTAATTGGTAGTAGGCTTTCGAGCCTATACTGCTTGGAGTAAGACAACATGCATAAAGAGGATGATGTGGTCAAAATACTCATTTGCCTAATAATTCTGCACTCCCTGTATATATATATATATATATATATAACACATTAGAATTTGAAAAATATTTTTTAATACTTAAAGGGCCATGATACCCAAATATTGAAACACTTGAAAGTGATGCAGCATAGCTGTAAAAAGCTGACTAGAAAATATCATCTGAACATCTCTATGTAAAAAAAAAAAGATATTTTACCTTAAAAATTCCTCAGTAGCCACATCCCATTGTAAAGGACTTCTAAGCAGCAAATCAGTATGTCTGTCCCGGGACAGCTAAGGGAGTGAGCTTTCGTGCACACTCATCTTATTTCCCTATCCAGTTTAAGGAAGTTTACTATGAAATCTCATGAGAGTTAAGTCAAATCTCATGAGATCACAGTAAAAGAGTTCATGACCTCAGCATTGTTGATGCTGATTGGCTGCAGTTAATTTCTTTCTTTCTTTTTTTTACCTGCAGCTGGACAACAGCTGAGTATAACTTTTTACACAGAACTTACTCTGGTGAGCTGAGGAAGTTGCAAGGTAAAATATCTTTCTTTTTTACATAAAGATGCTCAGGTGATATTTTCCTGTCAGATTTTTACAGTTATACTGCATCAGTTTCAAGTGATTAAGCAAATGAGTGTTATGTCCCTTTAATTCTGACACCTGCTGCAGTTTTTGGAATAGTAATTAGAAATTGAAGAGGTTAGGCATTAGCCTGCTAAGATCTTTACAAGTGCACTAAACCCAATTTTTTTCTTTAATGATTAAGATAGAGCATGCAATTTTAAGCAGATTTCTAATTTACTCCTATTATCAATTGTATTATCAATGCTTATTGGTTTGTTAAATGTAGCTATCAATAAGCAAGCACTATCCAGGGTGCTGAACCTAAAATGGGCTGGCTCCTAAGCTTTAAATTCCTGCTTTCTAAATAAAGATAGCAAGAGAATGAGGAAAATGTGATAGTAGGAGTAAATTATAAAGTTGCTTAAAATTGCATGCTCTATCTGAATCGTGAAATAAAAAAATTGGGTTTAGTATCCCTTTAAGTGACATGAGTAGTAATGTCGCGAATAGTTTGGCGGCGAATAGTTCCTGGCGAACATAGCTTGTTCGCGTTCGCTGCGGTGGGCGAACATATGCGATGTTTGGTCTGCCCCCTATTCGTCATCATTGAGTAAACTTTGACCCTGTACCTCACAGTCAGCAGACACATTCCAGCCAATCAGCAGCAGACCCTCCCTCCAAGACCCTCCCACCTCCTGGACAGCATCCATTTTAGATTCATTCGGAAGTTGTATTCTTAGTGAGAGGAGGGACAGTGTAGCTGCTGCTGATTTAATAGGGAAATCGATAGCTAGGCTAGTGTATTCAGTGTCCACTACAGTCCTGAAGGACTCATCTGATCTCTGCTGTAAGGACAGCACCCCAAAAAGCCCTTTTTAGGGCTAGAACATCAGTTTGCTTTTGCCTGCCTGCCAGCGTGTGTGTCAGCCTCACAGCGTATACTGGGCCCACTTGCCCAGTGCCACCACTCATATCTGGTGTAACAGTAGTGTACATTTAAAAAACAACAACACTTTTTTGACTGTGAAATAATAGCAGACAGCTGCCAGTACCCAAGATGGCCGCCAATAAGGCAGATGGGGAGGGTTAGAAAACTGTTTTGGTGGGGATCAGGGAGGTTGGGGGCTAAGGGGGGTGCTACACCACAGCATATGTAAATATGCTAAAAAAAAAATAAAAAAAATTCAAAACCTTTTATTTATTTTAGTACTGGCAGACTTTCTGCCAGTACTTAAGATGGCGGGGACAATTGTGGGGTGGGGAAGGGAAGGGAGCTGTTTGGGAGGGATCAGGGGGTCTGATGTGTCAGGTGGGAGGCTGATCTCTACACTAAAGCTAAAATTAACCCTGCAAGCTCCCTACAAACTAGCTAATTAACCCCTTCACTGCTAGCCATAATACACGTGTGATGCGCAGCAGCATTTAGTGGCCTTCTAATTACCAGATTTCTGAACAAAGGGGATCCCAGAGAAGCATTTACTACCATTTGTGCCATAATTGCACAAGCTGTTTGTAAATAATTTCAGCAAGAAACCTAAAATTGCGAAAAAATTATTTAAGTTTTTTTAAATTTGATCGCATTTGGCGGTGAAATGGTGGCATGAAATATACCAAAATGGGCCTAGATCAATACTTTGGGTTGTCTACTACACTACACTTAAGCTAAAATTAACTCTACAAGCTCCCTACATGCTCCCTAATTAACCCCTTCACAGCTGGGCATAAAACACGTGTGGTGCACAGTGTCATTTAGCAGCCTTCTAATTACCAAAAAGCAACGCCAAAGCCATATAAGTCTGCTATTTCTGAACAAAGGAGATCCCAGAGAAGCATTTACAACCATTTATGCCATAATTGCATAAGTTGTTTGTAAATAATTTCTGTGAGAAACCTAAAGTTTGTGAAAAAATGAACAATTTTTTTTTATTTGATCACATTTGGCGGTGAAATGGTGGCATTAAATATACCAAAATGGGCCTAGATCAATACTTTGGGTTGTCTACTACACTACACTTAAGCTAAAATTAACTCTACAAGCTCCCTACATGCTCCCTAATTAACCCCTTCACTGCTGGGCATAAAACACGTGTGGTGCGCAGTGGCATTTAGCAGCCTTCTAATTACCAAAAAGCAATGCCAAACCCATATACGTCTGCTATTTCTGAACAAAGGGGATCCCAGAGAAGCATTTACAACCATTTATGCCATAATTGCATAAGTTGTTTGTAAATAATTTCTGTGAGAAACCTAAAGTTTGTGAAAAAGTGAACATATTTTTTTTATTTGATCGCATTTGGCGGTGAAATGGTGGCATGCAATATACCAAAATGGGCCTAGATCAATACTTTGGGATGTCTTCTAAAAAAAATATGTATACATGTCAAGGGATATTCAGGTATTCCTGACAGATATCAGGGTTCCAATGTAACTAGCGCTCATTTTGAAAAAAAGCAAAGAACATGTTAACATTGGGTATTTCTAAACTCAGGACAAAATTTAGAAACTATTTAGCATGGTTGTTTTTTGGTGGTTGTAGATGTGTAACAGATTTTGGGGGTCAAAGTTAGAAAAAGTGTGTTTTTTTTCCATTTTTTCCTCATATTTTATAATATTTTTAATAATAAATTATGATATGATGAAAATAATAATCTTTAGAAAGTCCATTTAGTGGCGAGAAAAATGGTATATAATATGTGTGGGTACAGTAAATGAGTAAGAGGAAAATTACAGCTAAACACAAACACCGCAGAAATATAAAAATAGCCCTGGTCCTTAAGGGAAAGAAATTGAAAAATGGCCTTGGTCCTTAAGGGGTTAAAAGAAAACTAGAAATTTGACTGTGAAATAATAGCAGTCAGTTTCCTTCACGCATGTGCGTTTCAGGGCCTGCCAGGGCACAGTGTCACCCCAGTGCAACTCATATCTGGTGTAACCGTAGTGTATATTTAAAAAAAAATTTTTTTTGACTGTAATAGATTGAATAGCAGTTAGTTGTCTGCAAGCGTGTGTGTCAGGCCTACAGCGTCTACTCTGCCAACTTCTGCCAGTGCACAGTGCCACTCATATCTGTTGTCACAGTAGCTTGCACGCATAGTACCACTAATCGAAAAAAAAAATGACAGGCAGAGGCAGGCCACCCCGCAGGGGCCGTCGTGGTTGTGGTTCTGTGATTCCCTTTGGCCCTAGAATAATGCCCAGTGTTCAGAGGCCACGTACCCTGAACTCGAAATGTTCTGAGGACATAGTTGACTGGCTAACACAGGACACCCAATCTTCTACAGCTTCCGCTCGGAACCTTGATGCACCATCCTCCTCCAGCTTAGCTTCGGGCACCTCTCAAGTTACCACTCGCCCACCTGCCGCCACCACCAACGCTAGCACCACAGCCACTTCACTTGATCTGTCAGAGGAGTTATTTACACATCAGTTGGAAGAAATGAGTGATGCGCAACCATTATTGCCAGAGGATGTAGATAACAGGGATATGTCTCAGTCATATAAATGAAACACAAGGAAAGAGGCGCCGTATGTGTGAATCTGTAATACCCAGTAACAAAGATAGAGCAAGTGCAGGGTACTCACAATATAGAAAGGCACTCAGATGTGCCTGTAGGTGCAGGCTGGTTTTTTCAGCAGACCAGCTAGCTGTGCAAGGCACTCCAGGGTCCAGAAGTAAGAATCTGTATGTCTTGACAAGCAGTAGATGGTCAATCCAGAAAAATAAGACCCAGGAGCTAGGTGCAAACAAAAACACACACACACACACGACTGTGTGAATCTGTGAGGTAACAATGGTTAATTTACAACCTGTGCAGGGTACTCACATATTGCAGAGGCACTCAAATGTGCCAATAGAGGCAGGCTGGTTTTCACAGCAAACCAGCTGGCTGTATAGGATATGATGCAGGCCACTCCACAGTGTGCAAGATCACCAGGTAGCTCAGGATGTGGGATAATCAACAGCAATGAGGATATATGGTTTAAAAAAGGTTTAATAATAATAAAAGCAATCATAAAATACATATATCACTCATGCCACATGAGTAAAAAACATGCAACGCGTTTCTCGGTAACCACCGTTTCATCAGGCATGTACAATGTTCTAAATCCACATCTTATATAAGCCTGAGCTACCTGTACACTCCCACCCCAGATAATACCAAGAACCAATCAAAAAAGCCCTTTGTTTAATTGATCGTCCTGTTAAACTGTTGTCTAATGGTGGAATGATATACATTAGCCGGGTATCTGGTAAAGGATTTATATGCAAGATCTGGCATGTAATAGAGAAACCAGGTTAGAAATTCATGTACTAATATACGAAAACACTAATGGTACAATTAGGTCTCATAGTAAAGACAGCACACTGACAGGTAGGCTGCCCAATACAAAATAGCAAATTATGGTGATTATTAAGATGAAATATGGTTACATTGACTTAGAAGTATATAGTTTGCACACTTTGTATCCATAATAGTAGTCCACTTGTTATTAATCTCTCCCATGGGGGGTATATTTTAAATCTATCTATCTCATTAATCTTTCCCATTGGGGTATATTATTATGAAGTTAACTAATTGGTATTTTTGTTCCCTGGAGAGGAACACTATGAGAAGTGTTCAGGTGCTTCAATTAATGATCAATTAAACAAAGGGCTTTTTTGATTGGTTCTTGGTATTATCTGGGGTGGTAGCTCAGGCTTATATAAGATGTGGACTTAGAACATTGTACATGCCTGATGAAACGGTGGTTACCGAGAAACGCGTTGCATGTTTTTTACTCATGTGGCATGAGTGATATATGTATTTTATGATTGCTTTTATTATTATTAAACCTTTTTTAAACCATATATCCTCATTGCTGTTGATTATCCCACATCCTGAGCTACCTGGTGATCTTGCACACTGTGGAGTGGCCTGCATCATATCCTATACAGCCAGCTGGTTTGCTGTGAAAACCAGCCTGCCTCTATTGGCACATTTGAGTGCCTCTGCAATATGTGAGTACCCTGCACAGGTTGTAAATTAACCATTGTTACCTTACAGATTCACACAGTCGTGTGTGTGTGTTTTTGTTTGCACCTAGCTCCTGGGTCTTATTTTTCTGGATTGACCATCTACTGCTTGTCAAGACATACAGATTCTTACTTCTGGACCCTGGAGTGCCTTGCACAGCTAGCTGGTCTGCTGAAAAAACCAGCCTGCACCTACAGGCACATCTGAGTGCCTTTCTATATTGTGAGTACCCTGCACTTGCTCTATCTTTGTTACTGGGTATTACAGATTCACACATACAGAACCTCTTTCCTTGTGTTTCATTTATAGATCTGCTGACCTTTTTGAGGGTGAAGATTGAGTGTGGCCTGGAGGACTATCGAACGACTATACTTTGAAATACACTGGACTATATCTACTGAGTCTGATTTCCACCATTAATTTGGGACTCTGGTATTTGGTGTCTGATATTGTTATATATGACAAATATTGCAAGGAAATGTGTGGTTTTATGTAATTTTGCTTACACAGTGGCTTGTATATTTTTTGTATATATATATATATATATATATATATATATATAGATCTATGCTCATCCAACAGAGCAAATTGCATTATTGAATATACATACTTATATATATATATATATATATATACTTAGCATTCTCCACATTATTAGCCTTAGCGCCCCCTATTGGGTGTATTACCCTAGTTATATGTCTCAGTCAGGCAGCATTACACACATGTACGGTGTGATGATGATGATGTTTTACCCGCTGCGGGAGTTTGGTCTGTCACTGTGAAGCAGGCGTAACCCTTACACTACCTGATCGATACAACATCATACCTGATGTTTTAAAGCACGTTATTCCAAACAATTTAGGAATGTTAGTTGATTTATGCCCTTTATGGATTAAAACCAGACTCTGCATCAACTATGTAATTTTCCATGGGAGTTTTGCCATGGATCCCCCTCCGGCATGCCACAGTCCAGGTGTTAGTCCCCTTGAAACAACTTTTCCATCACTATTGTGGCCAGAAAGAGTCCCTGTGGGTTTTAAAATTCTCCTGCCTATTGAAGTCTATGGTGGTTCTCCCGGTTTGTGGAAGTTCGCATTCGCCGTTCGCGAACCCAAATTTTTATGTTCGCGACATCACTAGACATGAGGCATTGAAAATATCCTGGCTAAGTACCATTAACATCCCATTCCCAGTCATTGCGAGTAACGTGAAAAGGATCTATTTCATATCTTTTTATGCCTGGCACTAAATATAAATCAGTTGGTTCTATTGTAATATAAAACACAATAAGAAAAGGGTTAAGGAATTGCTGGGAAGCATCGCGCTCATGAGAGCGTGCTTCCATAGGCTCCAATGGAAGCCTTGTTCTGATACCGCCAGACACGGCACAAAGGGACATTAAACCCAAACCTTTTATTTTATGATTCAAATAGAGCATACATATGTAAACAACTTTTCAATATACTTCTATCATCAAATTTGTTTCATTCTCTTGGAATCCTTTCTTGAAGAAGCAGCAGCATATTTGTGCAGCCACCAATTAGTAGCTAGCTCACAACTTCTGTGTCTGTCCAGATATGTGTTTCAACAAAGGATACGAAGAGTATGAAGTATATTAGATAAAAGAAGTATATTGGAAAGTTGTTTACATTTGTGTGCTCTGTCTGAATCATGAAATAAAAATGTTGGGTTTCTTGTCCCTTTAAGCGCAACAAACTTCATATAATGAATTTATATAAATTTTCTTTACTCATATTTCTAACAGATTGACATTGTATAAATGATGAAAGAGACTTGAAACCTAGACAATAATAAGATATCCCCTTTACTCAATGTTTGTCTTCTGTTTCTATCTGGCTAACATGGTGCCTCTGCTTAAATTACCATTCAAAAAATATCTCATACAACCAGAGCATAATCCATCAAGCTTTACTCTCTAATTATCTTTTTTTCCTTTACCTCATTTCCGGTCAGGACAACAGTGATTGATGCTATCCAGTTAGTGGTCCACATCACTTCACTTGCATTCTCCTCACAAGGTCTGGTTCTTCCATTGTGCCTAAAAAGTACATCTTAATACTGATGCACCCTACCCCATGTGATAGTACTAGGTCCTTATTCACTTTATATGTGTTCATCTCTTCCCTCTTTTCTTGTCTCATGAAGAGCCCTTTGACTTGTGAATTGATAGTGTCTTACTAAACTGTTGTAATGCTTTAACAACTATTGTTAGTTTAGTTAGTTTGTAGCTTTTCAACTTCAATCAGTTCACTATGGTAAATGAGTGAACTGGAATAGAGAAAAGCAATTTAGTTTTAATTAAGAGAATGACCCCACCTGAATAGGGATTTGTTAGAATGTGAGCATATTGCAGGTAAGCAATAGTTTAATATACTTTAACTTCAAACTGAGAATTCTCACCAGCATTCCAACAAAGATATGTATGAGTATTATAAATGATCTGTAGAAGTATTCGGTAAGAATGATTTTAGGACACTGACTTGATTGCAGTTCATATAATTATAAGATTCATCATAAGTTGTAGTTCATATTTACAAGATATATCATCTGATTCAGTTCATATATTTGCAAGATTTGTCATAGATTGCAGTTCATAGGTTTTCAGTGTTTGTTAAAATGTTGCAGTTCATAGATTTGTAGTGTATTTCTTAAGTTGTAGTTCATATAATTGAAGCTTTTATCATATGTTGCAGTTCCTTGGGTAGAAAGGTAAGTGCATATTTTGTTACAACTTAAATAGTGACAATAAGTCTCTAATCATCAAGAGGATACTTGCGTGTGGAGCTGTGTAGCAGAGTGAGGAGCTGTAGGCAGTGTGAATGATTCACTCCAGAGCGAGGCTGTCTGACGTCAGATAGTAGCGGAGGTCAAAGTAGCAAGCAATTGGCGATCCAGTGCTATGAGTTTAAAATCCGTAGAAATAGCTACATTTGCAGAGATTGTTCAACAATGCAAGGAGAGAAAGACTATAGTAATTAAACAAAGGTAGGCAAGGAATCATGCTCTTACAAATAAGAGAATGCAAACGGCTGTGAGAGCTAAAGTGAACAGCTGCAGGAGTAACTAAGAAACACAATAACTAAGCACTGATTTGGAGGATATGACATCCTTAAATAGCAGGTGGTGGTAAAGGAAGGTGTTCTTCTTAAAGGTATAGATCCCATGGCAATTGTAGCCTGGGACCTCAAACCCCTTTACCCTCTCCATTCTGAGATCTGAGATATGACCCTATGCTAAAACTGCCTGGGTGGGAGGCAACTAAAATTCCCACCTTCAATCTAGACTCTTACTGCACAAGCCCATATACATCTAGGTAATTTAAAACCACACTGTTCCAAATATATTATATATATCTCTTTACTGTCCTCTCTTTTTCTTCTTTTCTACATCTCAATCATCCATTTCCAGAACTTCAAAGATCATCCTCTTCTCTTTACTCATCTTTCTAAACCCATCTGCCCCTACTTCCTGTAAAAGGGACATTGTACACTAGATTTTTGTTTGCATAAATGTTTTGTAGATGATCCATTAATATAGCCCATCTGAGAGTGTTTTTGTAAAAATATATGGTTTTGCTTATTTTTTAATAACATTGTGCTGATTTTCAGACTCCTAACCAAGCCCCAAAGTATCAGATGTACACATGCATTTAAGACTACTGTTGGCTTCTGTTTGTCTAATCTGTCTTTTCGTATGCAGGGAAGAAGGGTGTCTGCTCCCAACCCTTTCAGTGGGTGTTCGAGTTAATCTCATTAACAGTGCTAAACTTGGAGCCTCTAAGTAAGTTTTTAAAATGTTTTCTACTGGATTTTTATAGCAGTATCTGTGCATATTCTTCTTTATAGTAGTGTCTATCACATACAGTTAAATAAAAATGGGTGTATACTGTCCCTTTAATTAAAAAAAGTAAACAATAATAACCCCAAAACAACTGTATCCCTAAGGTACTCTTCCTCTAATAAAATACATAAAATTGAAACACAAAAAAATAATAAAAGAAAAAGGAACATAATACGACAATGAAAACATCTTGGAAAAGTAAACTGCGTAATGTAGAGTGTATAGAGAAGTAAAAAAAAGGGTTTGATTCATGTTGATAACATCTGATGAAGCTCCATACAGCCAGGGTTGGAGAGCAAAATGTGTTATCATTGTTTCTAACTGTTTTTCTGCAGATCATGGAGTTGATTTATGATAGATGGATATTTCTTTTAAGCTAGATGTCTTGGTAAAACCCATTAGTAGTTATCCTGGACTTCAGACTATTAGTAGTTAAAGGGACAGTCTACTTGAAAATGTTTATTGTTCAAAAAAGATAGATAATTAATTACCAATTCCCCAGATTTAAATAACTGTTACATTAATATACTTTTTACCTCTTTGATTACCTTGTTTCTAAGCAGTCTGTCCTCTTATCTCAGTTCTTTTGACAGACTTGCATTTTAGCCAATCAGTGCTGACTCATAAATAACTCCACAAGAGTAAGAACAATGTTTTCTATATTGCACAAATTAAAGGGACAGTTCACCCAAATATTTTCTCCCATTTAAATTGTTCCCAATGATCCATTTTACCTGCTGGAGTGTATTACATTGTTTACAAGTAGCTCCTTTACCCCTATTTTGGCCTTTGAAATTGCTGATTTAGCTTGTGGTGTCCCAACCTATACTGAAAGTTTTGATACTGGAGTCTCAGCTATTGAATAGCTTAAGTAAACACTGCCAGCAGAAGAAATTACACTCCCAGTGGGGTGCAGGATAGTTAAGTAATAAAATGATTATTTTCTTTTGTTCTCTCTATGTATTGAGCTTTAGTTTTCCAGACAAATATAAGATAAGGAAGCAAGTGTGTGTACACAAAGTGATAACATAATGAGATCTGATATTACCCGAAGCTCAACCCATTGTAATAGGCTGTGGTTTAAAAGCACAAAACCAGCTACTTCATATACACAAATAAACCTTAAAATGCAGTTACTAATACATTTAATACTCTGTAGCTGGTATAACAAGTCATTGGAAATACATTCATATAAAAACAATTTTACAGTATACTGTCCCTTTAACTAGCCCTGTCTAGCTGTGAAGAACTGTCAACATGTACTGACATAAGAGGCAGCCTTCAAGGGCTTAGAAATTATCAGATGAGCCTACCTAGGTTTAGCTTTCAACAATGAATACCAAGAGAACAAAGCAAATTTGATGATAAAAGTAAATTGGAAAGTTGTTTAAATTGCATGCCCTATCTGAATCATGAAAGTTTAATTTTAATTAGACTGTCCCTTTAAGGCATTAGAGTTCCAGAAAATTAATCACATGTAAAGAATATGGCACACAAATCTTGATATGGTTGCCTGGCAACACAGTTTGAAGCTGGACTTTTAGATTCTAAAAAATTGCTTTTGGTTATGTCCCTCCTGGAAGCCGCTGCAACAAAATTAAGAGTAGCAGAATAGAACTCCATTTATCAAGCTGGGCATGCAGCTTTGAAACACCATCAGTGCAGACTCGCATGAGCGAGCCTACAGCCGATAGTTTAGAAGCAGTGAGACTGCTGCTTGCTAATATGTACGCCAACTCTTAACTGGCAGAATAAAATCACCAAGGACATGCTCATCTGAAATGATTGACAGCCCCTGCTCTTGCGTCAATGCTTCAGTATAGTAACAGCAGCAATTAATAAAACCAACTTCTACAATGTAGTGGTCTCTTTTAGACACTAGCAATACATAGAAATATGGTTACTATCTACTTCACTGAATTACATTTGACGCTTAAACAAAAAGGAGAAGAAAACATCTGAAGAGCCATTTCTTTAAGAATACATCTTTATTTCTTATCATATAAAGATGGTACCATTCTGGTATTCTATAATGGCGCAGAAAGGAAAACCCTTTAGATTGTAAACAATTTTCTTATAATAAATTACATTCTATAATAGCATTTAGTTACCAGTTCAAGCACACCTCTATTTACATATCCTAATAAACTGCCATTTAGTAATCAGACATTCAATAGACCATACCCAAAAGTTCAAAGATTAAACAGATGCATCGCAAAATAATGTTTGCAGCCAATGTCAACAAGCCGAATATTGTGTTGTATAAAAATAGCCTGTTCTGTTTTCCTTTGTATATTAATGCAGTCGTGCTCCAACAAACAAGTAAATCCGCTTCATAATATCATGTTTTAGAATAACACACAGTCGGATAGATTACAAGTGTTGCGGTATGGTTTTTAACACTGAAAAATTGGCCGTTCCAGCGTATTTTAGCCTGTAACGCAACGTACATTCCACACTCAAAAAAAATAACTTTTTTTGTGTGGGATTTCATATCGCCGGTATTACAGGTAATGCGTTCAGGCTAAAATGCTTGCGTTACACCCTATACTGACATGAGCCATACCGCCATCTGAGAACAGTAGTTATGGATTTTGCGAAACAAAAATGTTTCACAAAATTCATAACTAAATTGTTACAAAGTACACTAACACCCATAAACTACCTATTAACCCCTAAACCGCTGCCCTCCTGCATCGCAAACACCATTTAAAACGTTTTAATCCCTAATCTGCCGCCCACCCACATCGCAAATATTAAATAAACATAGTAACCCCTAATCTGCTGCCCACCCACATCGCCAACACTATTTAAATATATTAACCCCTAATCTGTTGCTCCCTGACATCACCGCCACTATAATAAAGTTATTAACCCCTAATCCTCCGGCCTCCCACATCATTGCCACTATAATAAAGTTATTAACCCCTAAACCTCTGGTCTCCCACATCACCGGCACTAAATAAACCTATTAACCCCTAAACCTCCGGCTCCCCAAATCGCAAAACACTAAATTAAACAACCCCTAAACCTAACACTGTGCACAGTAATTCTACTGAGAAGTAGCACTGGGGGAAAAGGCAAAGATGGTGGGAAGCGGCAAGCTAAATGGGCTGCAGGATCAGATGCATAAGATGAACCGCCTCTCTTGTGGAGGGAATAAGGCATGTTCATGAACAGACAGCACTGAGAGCAAAGGTAGCGCAGTCAGCAGTGAGGGGGAATGGGGTGGTTGTGGAGACAGAGGTGCAATGTTGTGCTGCATGGAGGAACTGTTCCTGGGATGGTGGGAGCCAGAATAGCAGGAATGAGTGAGTGGAAAGTGTCAAATCAGCTGTACACTGTACACGGGTCCTTGCGGTGTTGCTTGGAGGCAGGTGTCGACATGATAGGCAGTATACTGCATACCAGCTAAGAAATTGAAGTCACTGGCACGCCTCTTACCCGCATGTGGCCACAGCGGAGCCTTCCTGTACGTCATAGGTGACGTCATAGTGGGCGGGGATATAAATCGCACACACCTGCGATTTGAAATTGCGGCGATTAATCGCATCATGTGATTAATCATGCAGCATTATCAATTAAAAATCTAAACTACAAATTTAAAAGAAAACTAACACTACGAAAAAAATTAAAAATCTAAAATTAAAAAAATAAAAAACACTAAACTTACGAAAAAATAATAAACAAAATTATCAAAAATAAAAACAAATACACCTAATCTAATATCCCTATAAAAATAAAAAGCCCCCCAAAAATAAAATCACCCTCTAGCTTACAGTAAACTACCAATAGCCCTTAAAAGGGCCTTTTGTAGGGCATTGCCCTAAGTTAAACAGTTCTTTTACCTGTAAAAAAAAAATACAAAGTTCCCCCAACAGTAAAACTCACCACCCAACCAACCCCCCAAAATAAAAAGCCTAAAAAGTGCTGTTGGTAGTTTATTGTAAGCTACGGGTGTTTTTATTTTGGGGGGCTTTTTTATTTTTTATAGGGCTATTAGGTTAGGTGTAATTGTTTTTATTTTTGATAATTTCGTTTATTTTTTTGTAAGCTTAGTGTTTTTTATTTTTCATAATTTAGTGTTTATTATTTTTTGTAATTTTAGATTATTTAATTTTTTTTCATAATTTGTAATTTAGATTTTTTAATTGGTAGTTTTTTTTAATTTTATTAGAATAGTTATGTTTGGTTAATTTTTAGTTTAATGTTTATTTTTATTTCACAGGTAAGTTTTTATTTATTTAAATATAGTTATATTGTAATTTTAATTTAAAGTTAGGGGGTTTTAGGTTTAGGGGTTAATAGTTTAATTTAGTGTTTTGCGATGTGGGGGGTCGCGGTTTAGGGGTTAATAGGTTTATTTAGTGGCAGTGAAGTGGGAGGCTGGAGGTTTAGGGGTTAATAGGTTTATGTAGTGGCGGTGATGTGGGAGGCCGGAGGTTTAGGGGTTAATAGGTTTATTTAGTGGCAGTGATGTGGGAGGCTAAAGGTTTAGGGTTAATAACTTTATTATAGTGGCTGCAATGTCGGGGAGCGACTGATTGGATTTAATAGCTTTATTAGTGTTGGCGATGTTGGGGAGCGGTGGAATAGGGGTTAATATTTATTATAGTGTCAGCGATGTCGGGTGTCGAGTGACGGAATAGGGGCTTTTCAGTAACTCATAATGGCAGCGCCATGGAGAGTGAAATAACGCAACTTTTTTTAAACCCTGTTTAGCTCAAAACTCGTAATCTAGGTGAGTATTAGTTGGGTTTTACACTTGAATTATTATTATTTTAACCTCTGTGATTATCTTGTATCTAAGCCTCTGCAAACTGCCCCTTTTTTCAGTTCTTTTGACAGACTTGCAGTCTAGCCAATCAGTGCCTGCTCCCAGATAACTTCTTGTGCACGAGCACAGTGTTATCTATATGAAATACGTGAACTAACACCCTCTAGTGGGGAAAAACTGTTAAAATGCAATCTGAAAGAGGTGGGCTTCAAGGTCTAAGAAATTAGCATATGAACCTCCTAGGTTAAGCTTTCAACTAAGAATACCAAGAGAACAAAGCTAAATTGGTGATAAAAATCAATTGGAAAATTGTTTAAAATTACATGCCCTATCTGAATCATGAAAGTTTATTTTGGCCTAGACTGTCCCTTTAACTATTTAATAACTACCTAGTTAAAATAAGTACAAATTTACCTGTAAAATAAATCCTAACCTAAGTTACAATTACACCTAACACTACACTATCATTAAATTAATTCACTAAATTACCTAGAATTAAATACAATTAAATTAAATAAACTAAAGTACAAAAAAACACTAAATTACAGAAAATAAAAAAATAATTACATTTTTTTTAAACTAATTACACCTACTCTAATCCCCCTAACAAAATAAAAAAAGCCCCCCAAAATAATAAAATTCCCTACCATATACTAAATTACAAATAGCCCTTAAAAGGGCTTTTTGCGGGGCATTGCCCCAAAGTAATCAGCTCTTTTACCTGTAAAAAAAAATACAATACTCCCCCAACATTAAAACCCACCACCCATACTCCCAACCCTACTCTAAAACCCACCCAATACCCCCTTAATAAAACCTAACACTACCCCCTTAAAGATCACCCTACCTTGAGCCATCTTCACCCAGCCGGGCACAAGTGGTCCTCCAGAGGGGCAGAAGTCTTCATATGATCCGGGCAGAAGAGGACCTCCAGACGGGCAGAAGGCTTCATCAAAATGCATTTTATGTCTGTAAATTAAACAGAAAATAAAGAATATTTGATATAATAGTGCTGTGGACAAGACTATTTGTAATTTAGTATAGGATAGGGAATTTTATTATTTTGGGGGGCTTTTTTATTTTGTTAGGGGTATTAGAGTAGATGTAATTAGTTTAAAAAAATTGTAATTATTTTTTTATTTTCTGTAATTTAGTGTTTTATTTTTTGTACTTTAGTTTATTTTATTTAATTGTAAATTGTAGGTAATTTAGTAAATGAATTTAATGATAGTGTAGTGTTAGGTGTAATTGTAACTTAGGTTAGGATTTATTTTACATGTAAATTTGTCTTTATTTTAACTAGGTAATTATTAAATAGTTAATAACTATTCTACCTAGTTAAAATAAATACAAAGTTGCCTGTAAAATAATTATAAACCCTAAGCTAGCTACAATGTAACTATTAGTTATATTGTAGCTAGCTTAGGGTTTATTTTATAGGTAAGTATTTAGTTTTAAATAGGATTAATTTATTTAATTGTAGTAATTTTATTTTGTTTTATTTAAATTATATTTAAGTTATGGGGGTGTTAGGGTTAGACTTAGGTTTAGCGGTTAATACATTTAATATAGTAGCGGCGACGTTGGGGGAGGCAGATTAGGGGTTAATAAATGTAGATAGGTGTAAGCGATGTTAGGGACGGCAGATTAGGGGTTAATAAAATTTAACTAGTGCTTGCGAGGCGGGATTGCGGCGGTTTGGGGGTTAATATATTTATTACAGTGGCGGCGATGTCCGGTCGGCAGATTAGTGGTTAAAAACTTTATTAAAGTGTTTCCAATGTGGGGGGCCCTCAGTTTAGGGGTTAATAGGTAGTTTATGGGTGTTAGTGTACTTTGTAGCACTTTAGTTAAGAGTTTTATGTTACGGCGTTAGCCCATAAAACTCTTAACTACTGACTTTTAAATGCGGTAGGAGTCTTGACAGGAGAGGGTCTACCGCTCACTTCTTCCAAGACTCGTAATACCGGCGTTAGGCAAGTCCCATTAAAAAGATAGGATATGCAATTTACGTAAGGGGATTTGTGGTAAGCTCGAGTCGCGGAAGAAAAGTGAGCGGTACACCCTCTCCTGCCAGACTCGTAATACCAGCGGGCATGAAAAAGCAGCGTTGGGACCTCTCATCGCTGCTTTTTAAGGCTAACGCAAGACTCGTAATCTAGCCATTAGTGTTGAAAAGAAATTTAAAAAGCATGTGATAAGAGGCAGCCCTAAAGGGTTTAGAAATTAGCATATGAGTCTGCCTAGGTTTAGTTTCAACTAAGAATACTAAGAGAAAAAAGCAAATTTGATGATAAAAGTAAATTGGAAAGTTGATTAAAATTACAAGTCCTATCTGAATAATGAAAGTTTAATTTTGACTAGACTGTCCCTTTAACTGTGATAGTTCTCTTTAAAGGACCAGTCAATACAGTAGATTTGCATAATTAACAAATGCATGATAAGAAGACAATGCAATAGCACTTAGTCTGAACTTCAAATGAGAAGTAGTTTTTTGTTAAATAAATTGCAAGGCTATGTCTATTTCCACTCCCCCTGTATCATGTGACAGCCATCAGCCAATCACAAATGCATATATGTATATGCTGTGAATTCTTGCACATGCTTAGTTTGAGTTGGTGACTCAAAAAGTGTAAATATAAAAAGACTGTGCACTGTGCACATTTTGTTAATGGAAGTAAATTGGAAAGTTGTTTAAACTTGCATGTTCTATCTGAATCATGAAGTTTAATCTTGGCTTGAGTGTCCCTTTAAGAGCAATTCAGGGTGGTTATACAGTAGAGTAACCATCAGAGGGGGCGGAGAATGCTTGTGTGTGAATTAGACATCTTCTCATCAGAACTTCCATGCTACTTTATTTCCTTATTGTGTGTGTGTGTGTGACTACTAGCTATGTGCAAATCCAGAGCTTTGTGTTTTCCTTTAACACAAATATATCTGGTGGTGAAAATAGTCGAATGCTGCTACTCAAGATCATATTTGGAATTTGTTTAATGAATTTTGTGCATACCTAGTGTCTACAGACATTCTGGCACTTACAAACTGTCATGTAAATAAATATATTTTTTTGTCTCTGTAACATTAAAGGGACATAGAGGTCACTATTCAGTTATTAAAATAGAACACGTTTGGTACTGAATGGGTTTACTTCTAATATTGTAACAGTGTGGTCGAGATATTAAAACCAAATATGTACAGACAAGGGAAATCTTACAGCAGCTATAAAAATACAATATATAATTTCTACAAATAGATTTTACATAGCGCTTTAATGTTAAAAAAAGCAATGTTGTAAAACTTAAAAGCTGCGGCTACTGTGTTCTATGGGATATTAATATCCCATACAAGAAATCTTTCTAAAAAGAAAAAAACACAACAAAGGTTAAAACAAATTTTTGATATACTGTTATCGAAATATAGTATTTAACATTACAATACAACAATATAACACACTGCATACACATGTGCAATGTACTCAAACAACACAGCTCCTATAGGCTTGTTATTTTTCTTTATTAACAATGGTGATTGCAGACATAGGGAGTTTCTATTGTAAAGATCACGTGCACCTTTTCACACATGCATAAACATAAATCCATACTTATTTGACAAAATATTTCTCCAGTTTTCATTGCAAAAATATTCTCAGATATGAAAGTTTAAAATCATGTCGTTTACAATTTGTGTTTAGTGGTCTTTTAATCAGAAACGTTGTCCCAGACAAGCACATTGGGTATTGCTCCACACCAGATTCAACTTGTTATTACTTATTAGCTGGGGCATAAGTCAAAGAAAGATGCCTTATCTAGAATCTGTGATGATCTTCCAGATCCAATTATTCAGTATCACACTATTCTTCAAAGTGGACATTTTTTGGTGACTCCTTGATGGACAAGATGAAGGTTTTTAGTGATCCTACTCCTACTGTTTTTTTTACTTGAGTTGATTACTTCTTTTTTTTTTTATAAAGGGAAGATTTTTGTTCAATCCCAAGTTTGTCTAGAGACTATGCAAATTCATCAAAACTCACATGCTGCTGGTCACGGGGGATCAGGAAGACACTGAGAGTCCTTGATCCTGTGTGTTAATAGATTTTATTATAGATCTATTGACGAACATGACAATATGGTAGTTGTAAAAGAGTTAGGACAACTCCAAATCTATTTAACCAAAAACAATCAAATTCAGCTGTCTTTTGCACTAATAATTAACAATATTTTTTTAAAACAACAAAAAGATAATAGTAATAAATCTTTTTTACTGTGCACCAAACAGCATATCAAAATTAATCAAGTTCCAGTTAATGGGACAGTCTACTCCAAAAGTTGCATTGTTTAAAAAGAAAGATATTCCTTTTATAACCCATTAACTAGTTTTGCATAACCAGCATGGGTATATTAATATGGCTAAATAAACATGTGTTAAGAGAAATTAGGAAAAAACATACGCCTAGATTTAGAGTTTGGTGGTAGCCATCAAAACCAGCGTTAGAGGCTCCTAACGCTGGTTTTTACCGCCCGCTGGTATTTAGAGTCGTGTAGGTAAGGGTCTAACGCTCACTTTGCAGCCACGACTTTTCCATACCGCAGATCCCCTTACGTCATTTGCGTATCCTATCTTTTCAATGGGATCTTTCTAACACCGGTATTTAGAGTCGTGGCTGAAGTGAGCGTTAGAAATCTAACGACAAAACTCCAGCCGCAGAAAAAAGTCAGGAGTTAAGAGCTTTCTGGGCTAACACCGGTTCATAAAGCTCTTAACTACTGTGCTCTAAAGTATACTAACACCCATAAACTACCTATGTACCCCTAAACCGAGGCCCCACCACATCGCCGCCACTCTATTAAAATTTTTTAACCCCTAATCTGCCGACCGCACACCGCCGCCACCTACGTTATCCCTATGTACCCCTAATCTGCTGCCCCTAATACCGCCGACACCTACATAATATTTATTAACCCCTAATCTGCCGCCCCCAACATCGCCTCCACCTACCTACACTTATTAACCCCTAATCTGCCGACCGGACCTCACCGCTACTATAATAAATGTATTAACCCCTAATCCGCCTCACTCCCGCCTCAATAACCCTATAATAAATAGTATTAACCCCTAATCTTCCCTCCCTAACATCGCCGCCACCTAACTTCAAGCATTAACCCCTAATCTGCCGACCGGACCTCACCGCTACTCTAATAAATTTTTTAACCCCTAAGCTAATTCTAACCCTAACTCTAACACCCCCCTAAGTTAAATATAATTTTTATCTAACGAAATAAATTAACTCTTATTAAATAAATTATTCCTATTTAAAGCTAAATACTTACCTGTAAAATAAACCCTAATATATCTACAATATAAATTATAATTATATTGTAGCTATTTTAGGATTAATATTTATTTTACAGGCAACTTTGTATTTATTTTAAAGAGGTACAATAGCTATTAAATAGTTAATAACTATTTAATAGCTACCTAGTTAAAATAATTACAAAATTACCTGTAAAATAAATCCTAACCTAAGTTACAATTAAACCTAACACTACACTATCAATAAATTATTAAATAAAATACCTACAATTATCTACAATTAAACCTAACACTACACTATCAATAAATTAATTAAATACAATACCTACAAATAAATACAATTAAATAAACTAACTAAAGTACAAAAATAAAAAAGAACTAAGTTACAAAAAATAAAAAAATATTTACAAACATTAGAAAAATATTACAACAATTTTAAACTAATTACACCTACTCTAAGCCCCCTAATAAAATAACAAAGACCCCCAAAATAAAAAAATGCCCTACCCTATTCTAAAATTAAAATAGAAAAGCTCTTTTACCTTACCAGCCCTGAAAAGGGCCCTTTGCGGGGCATGCCCCAAAGAATTCAGCTCTTTTGCCTGTAAAAAAAAACATACAATACCCCCCCCCAACATTACAATCCACCACCCACATACCCCTAATCTAACCCAAACCCCCCTTAAATAAACCTAACACTAAGCCCCTGAAGATCTCCCTACCTTGTCTTCACCACGCCGGGTTCACCGATCGATCCAGAAGAGCCTCCGATGTCTTGATCCAAGCCCAAGCGGGGGGCTGAAGATGTCCATGATCCGACTGAAGTCTTCATCCAAGCGGGAGCTGAAGAGGTCCATGATCGGGCTGAAGTCTTCATCCAAGCGGGAGCTGAAGAGGTCCATGATCGGGCTGAAGTCTTCTATCAAGCGGCATCTTCAATCTTCTTTCTTCCGGATCCATGGTCATCCCGCCGAAGCAGAACATCCATCTTCACCGACGACTTCCCGACAAATGACGGTTCCTTTAAGGGACGTCATCCAAGATGGCGTCCCTCGAATTCCGATTGGCTGATAGGATTCTATCAGCCAATCGGAATTAAGGTAGGAAAATTCTGATTGGCTGATGGAATCAGCCAATCAGATTCAAGTTCAATCCGATTGGCTGATCCGATCAGCCAGTCAGATTGAGCTCGCATTCTATTGGCTGATCGGAACAGCCAATCGGATTGAACTTGAATCAGAATTTTCCTACCTTAATTCCGATAGGGCATTAAAATTATTCAAAGAAAATACTACAGACTCAACATACCAAACTTATAAGGAATGTAACAAAGCATGCAAAAAGCAATCTAATTAGCTAAAATTTAAAATGAAAGATTAATTTCAGAGGAAGTCTAACCCTAAAAGGTTCTTTAAGTACATAAATAGAAAAAAATCCAAGAAGAACAATATAGGTACATTAAAAGGTGTGGAGGGTAGCATGGTTAACAGTGACAGAGAAAAAGCTGAGGCACTAAACCAGTTCTTTTCTTAAGTATACACAAGAGAGGAACCAATGGAGAATACTTTGGAACAAACTAGAACGTGCCAGACCATACCATTAACTGGGTTATGTATAGAGGATATCAGGAAAAAACAATAATATTAAGGTAAATAAAATTCCAGGCCCAGATGCAATATACCCAAGGGTGTTACAGGAATTTAGCACTGTTATAACAAACCACTACCCTTAATTTTTCAAGATTAATTATCCTCAGGCATAGTACCCAGGATTGGCGTAAAGCTGATCTGGTGCCACTCTTCAAAAAGGGAAGCAGGGATGATCCAGGAAGCTATAGACCAGTTAGTCTGACATCAAAAGTGGGGAAGATATTTGAAGGAATTTTAAGGGATTATATTGATGAGCATATTCGTGTAAACAAGATTATGAATTCAAATCAGCATGGTTTTATGAGAAATAGATCATGTCAAACTAATCTAATTAGATTCTACAAGGAAAATGTGTGTGTGTGGACAGAGTGCCTAATCCTATAGAGAAGGCTATGGTACTGGTGGAGGATCTGTCTATATGTCTAAGTCTATTAAATTCTTAACTGTAGGCATTAAAAAAATGTTTATTACAACAGATAGAAAATAGAGTATTTTAAAACATATTAGAAACAGTTGAACATTTTAAAACATATTAAAACATGGATCCATGTGTACAATAAAAAGCTGATGTGTCTTGTTTTATATGGAATTTCACACAAGTTTTAGCAATTAAAAAATTAAAGAAGGAGCAGAAGGTGTCCTAGCCACTTTTTTAATTTTTTAATTGTTTTATATGGAAACCAACTTTGTGGCTAGTCAGATTATGCCTGGGTTTAGGTAAGGTAGTCTACAAACACGTTGTTAGTTGTAATTTCCTGTTGGGGATGTGGGTCTGACCAGACCCCAATGTTCTTAGTGAAAAACTGTATGTGAAACAATATATTTTGTTGACAACATATATATTGTGTTGAACAAATATAACTTAGTTTGTGAATGAAGTGGTTATAGTGATGAACAAAGGCATCTGAGATGAGAGGAAAAATATTGTTGTACCAAAAAGTGCTTAAAAAGCAAAAGTAAAATCGTTAATTGTGTGATGTTTTGAGATGTGCACAATAAAAATAGTGAAAAAATTTCAGTTCACATTGATGTTCAAAAATATAGTAAAAAATATATAGTCAAATCAAGGTTCAAATAATATAAAGTCAAATTAATGTGACCAGGCATAATCTGACTAGCCACAAAGTTGGTTTCCATATAAAACAAGACACATCAGATTTTTATTGTATACATGGATCCATGTTTTAATATGTTTTAAAATGTTTAGCTGTTTCTAATATGTTTTAAAATACTCTATCTGTTTGATGTTTGATGTAATAAACAATTTTAAATGCCTACAGTTAAGAATTTAATAGACTTAGAAATATAGACAGATCCTCCACCAGTACCATAGCCTTCTCTTTAGGATTAGACACTCTGTCCACACACACAAATTTTCCCCATCTTGGTTAAACTAGGTAACCAACGTTCAGAGCTAAGGTACATTGCTGGGTGCTTGGTCCAATCCCTTTAGATTCTATGAGGAAGTAAGTAAAAATATAAATATAAATAAAGGGGAATTAGTTGATGTTATATACTTAGACTTTGCAAAGGCCACATGAGAGATTAATGCACAAAATTAAGGGACTGGAAATAGCTGAAAATGTTAGCTCATGGATAAATAACTGGATAAAACATAGGGAGCAACGAGTAGTAGTGAATGGATCATACTCAGATTGGACAAATGTAATCAGTGGATTCCCCCAGGGATCAGTACTGGGCTCTGTTCTTTTTAATACTTTTATTAATGATTTGGGGCAAGGATTAAATAGCGACATCTCTATTTTTGCAAATTATACTAAGTTAAGTAAGGTAATTAGGTCAGAGCAGGATGAACTTTTGTTACAAAGGAATCTGCAAAAATTTGAAGTATGGGCAGGTAAATGGAAAATGAGATTTAAAACAGGAAAATGCAAGGTTCTACATTTTGGAAGTAAAAATAAGCAGGCAATGTATTATTTAAATGGGACAAGACTTAGCCAAACAGAGGAGAAAAGGGATGTGGGAGAAGTAATAGATAACAAACTAAAGATGGATGCACAATGCAGAGAAGCAGCTTCAAAAAGGCTTATAAGATACTAGCATGTATTAAAAGAGGAATTGATTTAAGTGAGGAAAGCATAACTATTTTGCTATATAAATCCCTGGTAAGACCTCACCTTGAGTATGGAGTGCTGTTCTGGGGACCATTTACAAAAAAAGGTATTGCAGAACTAGAAAAAGTTCAGAGAAGGGCCACAAGGCTAATAAGGGGAATGGAGAATTTAAGCTATGAGGAGAGGCTAGCCAAACTGGGTCTGTTTTCCATAGAAAAAAAGGCACTTAAGAGGTTACATGATTACTTTTTATAAATATATTCAAGGCCCATATACAGAGATGGCAGAAGCTCTGTTTATTCCAAGAAAATTGTTTGTGACAAGAGGTCACAATTTAAGGTTAGAGGAAAAGCGATTTAATCTCCTGCAACAGAAACGTTTTTTTTACTGTAAGAGCAAAAAAATTGTGGAACTCATTACCGAAGGAGGTAGTGAATGCCAATACCCTAGATACATTTAAAAATTTTTGTATAAATTTCTGGCTAGAAACAAAATTCATGGATATGATTGCTTGTATTATATGGGTCACCTTTTAGTAGGATTAATTTAAGCTCAACTGGAGCTTCTTTTGTTTGTAAGTATATTAGAATTGTATAGGTTGAACTCGATGGACTTCGGTTTTTTTTCAACCTCATCTACTAGGTTACTATGTTAATATACTTCTCACCTCTGTAACTACCTTTTATCTAAGCCTCTACAGACAGGGCTATTTGCAGTCTTGATTTTAGCCAATTAGTACTGGTTCCTGCACAACTCCACGGAAATGAGCACAATGTTATCTATATGGCACATATGAATTAGCAGTATCTTGCAGTGAAAAACTAATAAAAATGCATGATATAACAAGTGTTGTGTAGTGACTTAGAAACAGGCACAAATTTAGAGGTTTAAATGTTATAAAGTACTGTATAATAATATAACAATGTTAGTTGTGCAAAGCTGGGGAATAGATACTAAAGGGGTTATTTATCTTTTTAAACAATAAAAATGTTGGTGTAGGCTGTTCCATTAATAGCTAATTATGAGGTGCACAATATTTAAAAGAGGCGCACAATATTTAAAATTCATACAAAAAGTCACTAGTCCACATATATACTGTAGGTCTAGCAACATTTCTGCTGATCTCAGACCCCACCAGCATAAGGTTGGGTAGTGTCTGCTCGTATGTCTATTGGAGATTTATGCTATCCTATGTAATTTCATGTGTTAAAACAAACAAGGCAAAATGCTACAAAATAAAGTCCTACAACATAAAAGGAGCAGTAATACTTGCAAACAATTCAGTAGAAGTTTGTTTGTGGTTGTGACTTTGAAGCAGGCATACTGCTCTTCATCAATGTTTCTCCTGATGCCAGTAGTTCATAGACTCAATCTACAGCAAAGACTGCTTGGTGTTCATGACGCTACACTGGCGAGAGAGGCTGCTAGTATAGAGGGGGGTCCAACCTTATGCTTCGCCTGCTAGTCACATAAACTGGTAGATTGCTCAGTAACAAAGCATCAAATGCTGCATATCAGCCTTATAAAAATAACAACACACAGGATACACAGCAGTAGCGCAGTGTGACTGAAAAGAACTTCCTACTTGTGTTTCACTTCTGTGGGAATATAACCAATAGGGCTTCTTCACTAGTGATGTAATCTTTTAAATTACTTATGGCTAGATTACGAGTTTAGCGTTAGCCTTAAAAAGCAGCGTTGAGAGGTCCCAACGCTGCTTTTTAACGCCCACTGGTATTACGAGTCTGGCAGGTACAGGTGTACCGCTCACTTTTCTTCCGCAACTCTAGCATACCGCAAATCCCCTTACGTCAATTGCGTATCCTATCTTTTTAATGGGATTTGCCTAACGCCGGTATTACGAGTCTTGGAAGAAGTGAGCGGTAGACCCTCTCCTGTCAAGACTCCTACCGCATTTAAAAGTCAGTAGTTAAGAGTTTTATGGGCTAACGCTGTAACATAAAACTCTTAACTAAAGTGCTACAAAGTACACTAACACCCATAAAATATCTATTAACCGCTAAACCGAGCCCCCCCACCACATCGGAAACACTTTAATTATTATTATTATTATTCTTTATTTATAAAGCGCCGACAGATTCCGCAGCGCTGCCCATGGGTACAAGGATAACAGTACAGTGGAGAAACAATACGATAAGACACAAAATTTTACAGACAAATGCAGGGGGAATTGAGGGCCCTGTTCCCGTGGGAACTTACAAAAATATTAATAAATATATTAACCCCTAATCTGCCGACCGGACATCGCCGCCACTTTAATAAATATATTAACCCCTAAACCGCCGCACTCCCGCCTCGCAAACACTAGTTTAATTTTATTAACCCCTAATCTGCCGTCCCTAACATTGCTGACACCTACCTACATTTATTAACCCCTAATCTGCCACCCCCAACATCACCGCTACTATATTAAAGGTATTAACCCCTAAACCTAAGTCTAAACCTAACCCTAACCCCCCCAAACTTAAATATAATTTTAAATAATCTAAATAAAATTACTACAATTAAAAAAATTAATCCTATTTAAAACTAAATACTTACTGATAAAATAAACCCTAAGCTAGCTACAATATAACTAATAGTTACATTGTAGCTAGCTTAGGGTTTATATTTATTTTACAGGCAACTTTGTATTTATTTTAACTAGGTACAATAGTTATTAAATAGTTATTAACTATTTAATAACTACCTAGTTAAAATAAATACAAATATACCTGTAAAATAAATCCTAACCTAAGTTACAATTACACCTAACACTACACTATCATTAAATTAATTACCTAAACTACCTACAATTAATTACAATTAAATTAAATAAACTAAAGTACGAAAAACAACAAACACTAAATTACAGAAAATAAAAAAATTACAATTTTTTTAAACTAATTACACCTCTCTAATCCCCCTAATAAAATAAAAAAGCCCACCAAAAAAATAAAATTCCCTACCCTATACTAAATTACAAATAGCCCTTAAAAGGGCCTTTTGCAGGGCATTGCCCCAAAGTAATCAGCTCTTTCATCTGTAAAAAAAAATACAATACCCCCCACCAACATTAAAACCCACCACCCACACACTCAACCCTATTCTAAAACCCACCCATTCCCCCCCTTAAAAAAACCTAACACTACCCCCCTTGAAGATCTCCCTACCTTGTGACATCTTCACCCAGCCGGGCACAAGTGGACCTCCAGAGGGGCAGAAGTCTTCATCCAATCCAGCCAGAAGAGGTCCTCCAAGCGGCAGAAGTCTTCATCCAGGTGGCATCTTCTATCTTCATCCATCCAGAGCGGAGCGGGTCCATCTTCAATCCAGCCGACGTGGAGCCATCCTCTTCAAACGACATCCTAACACTGAATGAAGGTTCCTTTAAATGACGTCATCCAAGATGGCGTCCCTTGAATTCCGATTGGCTGATAGGATTCTATCAGCCAATCGGAATTAAGGTAGGAAAAATCCTATTGGCTGATCCAATCAGCCAATAGGATTGAAGTTCAATCCTATTGGCTGATTGGATCAGCCAATAGGATTGAGTTTGCATTCTATTGGCTGTTCCAATCAGCCAATAGAATGCAAGCTCAATCCTATTGGCTGATCCAATCAGCCAATAGGATTGAACTTCAATCCTATTGGCTGATTGGATCAGCCAATAGGATTTTTCCTACCTTAATTCCGATTGGCTGATAGAATCCTATCAGCCAATCAGAATTCAAGGGACGCCATCTTGGATGACGTCATTTAAAGGAACCTTCATTCAGTGTTAGGACGTCATTTGAAGAGGATGGCTCCGCGTCGGCTGGATTGAAGATGGACCCGCTCCGCTCCAGACGGATGAAGATAGAAGATGCCGCCTGGATGAAGACTTCTGCCGCTTGGAGGACCTCTTCTGGCTGGATCGGATGAAAACGTCTGCCCCTCTGGAGGTTCACTTGTGCCCGGCTGGGTGAAGACGGCTCAAGGTAGGGAGATCTTCAGGGGGGTAGTGTTTTTTAAGGGGGGATTGGGTGGGTTTTAGAGTAGGGTTGGGTTTGTGGGTGGTGGGTTTTAATGTTGGGGGGGTATTGTATTTTTTTTACAGGTGAAAGAGCTGATTACTTTGGGGCAATGCCCCGCAAAAGGCCCTTTTAAGGGCTATTTGTAATTTAGTATACGGTAGGGAATTTTATTATTTTGGGGGGCTTTCTTATTTTATTAGGGGGATTAGATTAGGTGTAATTAGTTTAAAATTCTTGTAATTCTTTTTTTTTTCCGTAATTTAGTTTATTTAATTTGATTGTAATTAATTGTAGGTAGTTTAGGTAATTAGTTTAATTATAGTGTAGTGTTAGGTGTAATTGTAACTAAGGTTAGGGTTTATTTTACAGGTACTTTTGTACTTATTTTAACTAGGAAGTTATTAAAAAGTTAATAACTATTTAATAACTATTGTACCTAGTTTAAATAAATTCAAAGTTACCTGTAAATTAAATATAAATCCTAAGCTAGATACAATGTAACTATTAGTTATATTGTAGCTAGCTTAGGGTTTATTTTATCAGTAAGTATTTAGTTTTCAATAGGAATATTTTTTTTAATTTAAGTAAATTTATTTAGATGTATTTAAATTATATTTAAGTTAGGGGGGTGTTAGGGTTAGACTTAGGTTTAGGGGTTAATAAATTTATAATAGTGGCGGCGAAAGATTAGGGGTTAATAAATTTAATATAGTTGCAGCGACATTGGGGGGCAGATTAGGGGTTAATAAATTTAATATAGTTGCTGCGACGTTGTGGGGGGCAGATTATGGGTTCATAAGTATAATGTAGGTGGCGGAGGGGTCCGGAGCGGCAGATTAGGGGTTAATAATATAATGTAGTTGTCAGCGATAGCGGGGGCGGCATATTAGGGGTTAATAAGTGTAATATTAGAGGTGTTTTGACTCGGGGTTCATGTTAGGGTGTTAGGTGCAGACATAAAATTAATTTCCCCATAGGAAACAATGGAGCTGCGTTAGGAGCTGAACGCTGCTTTTTTGCAGTTGTTAGGTTTTTTTCAGCCAGCTCAGCCCCATTGTTTCCTATGGGGAAATCGTGCACGACCACGTTTAGCCAGCTCACTGCTGACTTAAGCAGCGCTGGTATTGAGGTGAGATGTGGAGCTAAATTCTGCTCTACGCTCACCTTTTTGCGGCTAACGCCAGGTTTAAAAAAACCTGTAATACCAGCGTTTTCTTAAGGGAGTGGTGGGAAAAAAAGGCTTGTTAGCACCGCAAGCCTTACCGACAAAAACTCGTAATCTAGGCGTTATACTTTTTAAGCATGTTGTTAATGGGCATTCCTTCAATTAATATCTGTAGTTGCATTAAGTGCCCAATACATGAAACAAAAATTGCATAAAAAGCAGAAAAAAAATAATGATAACTACAACACTTAGGAAACACTTTTGAAAAATATTTAATATAAACATTTTTATGAGTAGATTATTTATGTTTGTTTATGCTATAGAAAAGTAGTTTCAATTCATTCTATTGATTCCTATGCTCTTTATATATATATATATATATATATATATATATATATGTGTGTGTTTAATTATGTATGTACAGTATGTGTGTGTGTATGCGTGTGTACATACATATATATATATATATACACACACACACATTCATATACACACACACATTTCACTGCTCACTTGGATTCAATGTATACAGATATATTAAATATATAAAGTCAAGTGCTGGTTACAACATTTGGTGATATGCCCAGGTGCCACATACAAACAAGGGTGTAGCAGCCTTCCTATACATACTCAAAACACAGACAAAGAGTTTATAATTGTCATATATAAAACATTACAATTTAAATGTTATTAAAACAGCTAAACAACCTTAGAAAAACATTGATTTAAAAAAAAAAAAAAAAGATGCTTACCTGATAAATTCTGTCCAGACATGGAGAATCCACAACATCATTCCAATTACTAGTGGGAATATCACTCCTGGCCAGCAGGAGCAGGCAAAGAGCATCACAGCAAAACAGTTAAGTGTCACTTCCCTTACCCATAACCCCCAGTCATTCAGCCGAAGGGAAATGGGAAAAGAAGATAACACAAAGGTGTAGAGGTGCCTGAGTTTTAGAAAAAAATACTGTCTAAATTACCGGGTGGGGTCGTGGACTCTCCATGTCCGAAAAGAAAGAAATTTATCAGGTAAACATACATTTTATTTTCTTTCCTAAGACATGGAGAGTCCACAACGTCATTCCAATTACTAGTGGGAACCAATATCCAAGAAGGGGGACATGGAATGAATAGGGAGGGAGAACAAGACAGGCAGACCTAAACAGAAGGCACCACCGCTTGAACCTTTCTCCCAAAGGAAGCCTCAGCTGAGGCAAAAGTATTAAATTTGTAGAATTTGGAAAAAGTATGCAGAGAGATCCAAGTTGCAGCTTTGCAAATCTGTTCCACAGAAGCTTTATTTTTGAAAGCCCACGAAGATGAGACAGCCCTAGTGGAATGAGCTGTAATTCTCTCAGGAGGCTGCTGTCCAGCAGTCTCATAAGCAAAACTAATTATACTTCTCAACCAGAGGGAAAGAGAAGTAGCAGTAGCCTTCTGACCCTTATGCTTTCCAGTGAAACAAACAGGGCAGAGGCCTGGTGAAAATCCTTAGTAGGCTGTAGATAAAATTTTAGAGCACGCACCACATCCAAGTTGTGCAACAGACGTTCCTTATTAGAAGAAGGATTAGGACAGAGAGAAGGAACAACAATTTCCTGATTAATATTTTTATCTGAAACCACTTTAGGGAGAAACCCCAATTTAGTACGAAGAATCGCCTTATCCACATGAAATATAAGGTAAGGCGAATCACACTGCAATGCCGAGAGTTCCGAAACTCTCAGAGCAGAAGAGATAGCAATACAAAACAAAACCTTCCAAAATAGCAGCTTAATATCTATGGAATGCATTGGCCCAAATGGAGCCTGCTACAAAACTTTAAGAACAAGGTTAAGGCTCCAAGGAGGAGCAACAGGTTTAAACACAGGCCTGATTCTGACCAGATGCTTATGTAAAAGAATAGATAGAGCAGAAATCTGACCCTTCAGGGAACTGACTGACAACCGTGTCTCCAGACCGTCCTGGAGAAAAGGCAACATTCTAGGAATCCTGACCCTACTTCAAGAGTAGCACTTTGATTCACACCAATAAAGGTTTTTTACGAGTAACAGGCTTGTGAGCCTGAATCATAGAATCAATGACAGACTCGGAAAACCCACGCTATGTCAGAACTAAGCATTAAATCTCCAAGCAGTCAGCTTTAGAGAAATGAGATTTGGATGGAGGAATGGACCCTGAGTTAGAAGGTCCTTCCTCAGAGGTAACCTCCAAGGTGGAAGAGATTACATCTTCACTAGGTCTGCATACCAGATCCTGCGAGGCCATGCAGGAGATACCAGCAATGACTCATGGAAGGAGCGTAAACAGAGGAAACAGGTATGCTAGACCGAAATCCCAAGGGACCGCCAGAGCATCTATCAGAGCAGTCTGCAGATCTCTTGACCTTGAACTGTACCTTGGAAGCTTGGCCGAGATGCCATCAGGTCCAACTCCGCCCCCCCCCCCCACTTGAGGGTTAACCTGGAGAACACCTCCGGATGGATAGTCCACTCCCCGGGATGAAATGTCTGTCTGCTCAGGAAATCCGCCTCCCAGTTTTCCACTCCTGGAATGTGAATGGCCGATAGACAAAACATGTGAGCTTCCACCCACTGAATAATCCGAGCCACCTCCTACATGGCTAAAGAACCCAGAGTTCCTCCCTGGTGGTTGATGTTAGCCACTGAGGTGATGCTGTCTGATTGGAACCTGATAAACCAGGCCAAGGACAATTGAGGCCAAGCCATCAGAGCATTGTAGATCACTCTGAACTCCAAGATGTTTATGGAGAGAGCAGACTCCTCCCAAGACCATAGTCCCTGTACCTTTAACAAGTCCCAGACTGCTCCCCAGCCTAGCAGGTTGGCGTCCGGGGTCACGATCACCCAGGAGGGTTTCCGAAAGCAAGTGCCCCGAGACAGATGATCCCGAGAAATCCACCACGAGAGAGAGAGAGTCTCTTGTCAACTGATCCAGATCTATACTCTGAGACAAATCTGAATGATCTCCATTCCATTGACTGAACATGCATAACTGCAGAGCTCTCAAATGAAATTGAGCAAAAGGAATGATGTCCATGGAAGTGACCATCAAACCAATTACCTCCATACACTGAGCCACTGATGGCAGAAGAGTAGACAGTAGAGAGAGGCAAGAGGAGAGAAGTTTTGATTTTCTGACCTCCATCAGAAAATTCATCATAGATAGGGAATCTATGATTGTCCCTAAGAAGCAATCCCTTGTAGCTGGAACAAGGGAACTCTTCTCCAGAATCAGTTTCCAACTGTGGGAACGTAGAAAAGACAACAAGATCTTTGTATGTGAGTTTGCTTGTAGAAAAGATGGCACCTGAACCAATATGTCATCCAGATAAGGCACCAATGCAATTCCCAGAGACCTGACAACTGCCAAGAGAGCCCCCAGAACCTTTGAGAAAATGGGAGCTGTAGCAAGGCCAAACGGAAGAGCAACAAACAAACTGAAAGTGCTTGTCTTGAAAAGCGAATATCAGGAACTGGTGATGATCACAGTGAATGGGAACATGAAGATAGGCATCCTTCAGGTCTATGGTCATCATGAACTGACCTTCTTGGACCAAGGGAAGAATGGAACAAATGGTTTCCATTTTGAAGGATGGAACCCTGAGAAACTTGTTGAGATACTTTAGGTCTTAAAAGGGCCGAAAAGTTCCCTCTTTTTTGGGAACCACAAACAGATTTGAATAAAATCCTAGACCCTGTTCTCTTACTGGAACTGGAACAATCACTCCCAATGAAGAGAGATCCTGAACGCACTTTAAGCATGCCTCTCTTTTTACCTGATCCGCAGATAAACTTGAGAGGAGAAATCTGCCCTTGGGAGGATGAGATTTGAATTCTATTTTGTAACCCTGAGATACTATGTCAACAGCCCAAGGATCTGGGACATCTCAAATCCATGCTTGACAAAACAGGGAAAGTCTGCCCCCCCACTTGATCCGATCCCGGACCGGGGGCAGAACCTTCATGCTGACTTAGACTCAGCTGAAGGTTTCTTTGATTGTTTCCCCTTGTTCCAAGACTGATTGGGTCTCCAAGAAGGCTTGGACTGCTCCTGTTTGGAAGAGGGAGAGGAAGACTTTTGACCTTTAAAGTTACGAAAGGAAAGAAAATTACTCTGATGTCCTTTAGGTCAGTTCTTCTTGTCTTTTGGTAGATAAGACCCTATTCCACCCGTAATATCAGAAATTATTTCTGCCAGACCAGGCCCAAACAAGGTCTTACCCTTGTAAGGAAGCGCCAGGAGCTTAGACTTGGAGGTAACATCAGCTGACCAAGATTTAAGCCACAGTGCCCTAGGTGCTAGAATAGTAAAGCCAAATATTCCAGTCTAATGATTTGCATGTTAGCATCAGAGATAACAGAATTGACCAATTTGAGAGCCTTAATCCTTAAGCCTTAATCCTATCTTGGATCTCCTCCAACGGAGTTTCTTCTAAAATTAATTCAGACAAGGCATACCACCAATAAGATGCCGCACTTGCTACTGTGGTAATACAAACTGCAGGTTGCCTGATGAATTCTTCAAATACGCCTCCAGCTTTTTGTCCATGGGATCCTTAAAAGAACAGCTATCCTCAATAGGGATCGTAGTTCTCTTAGCCAGTGTAAAAATAACCCCTTCTACTTTAGGCACCGTGCACCATGAATCTTTAATGGAGTCAGCAACAGGAAACATCTTTTTAAAAACAGGAGATGGGGAGAAAGGTATCCCTGGCTTTTCCCATTCCTGTGAAATAATCTTCATCACACGGTCTGGAACAGGAAACACTTCCACAGAGGAAGGAACATCATAGTATTTGTTAAGCTTACTAGATTTCTTAGGGTTGACAGCGATAGAAGGGTCGGAGTCGTTCAAAGTAGCCAGTACCTCCTTTAACAGTAAACAAAGGTGTCCAAGATTAAATCTGAAATGTACTTCTTCAGCATCAGACAAAGGAATTATACTGTCCGAATCTGAGATTTCACCCTCAGAGGCGACCGAGGTATCCTCCTCATCAGGATTATGAGGAAGGGCAACCTGTGTAGCAGCAAATGGAACAGACACCTTACACTCTGACTTTTTTAAAATTTCCTCTTGCGATTCCCCATCATTGGGAAAAGCAGATAAAGCCGCTGATACTGCAGAGGATATTTGAGCAGCAAAATCTGATGGCAAATAAACTCCTGGAGGCTGAGAGGAACTGCAGGACACTGTATGTGATGCCATTGAGGCTTCGGACGTTTGCGGAGAAAACTGTGGCTTTGCCTGAACAGCATCATCCTGAGAGACATTGGGCTAAGCGGGCAAAATTGTATTTTTAACCTCTAGCGTTCTAGCTAAACATGTAGTACAAACTATAGGCATAAGCATCTATTTCCGGGGCACAGACTATTGATCCATATTCATAATTAGTCAAAAACAAATTCCCCAAAAATAAATGAGGAACTAAAAATGTTTTGAGGAAAGACTACTGTCCCTTTAAAAAAAGTCTTTATATTCTCAGAGCGGTACCAATAAAACAATTTGAATGCCTAGATAAAAATAAACTCAGGACCCCTACACCTTAGACTGAGGTGCCCTACTGTAATAACCTCGTACAATTTTGCTGCCAAAACAACTCCTTCAGCTATTGAACTGCAGAGCCGACAACAGAAGAGGCTGAAAACAAGTGACAACAGTCACATGATCGGCAGAGAATGTAAACTGCGTAGCATTTCCTACTGCCTAGAAATACTGGAGGTGAAATATCACAGACGTTTTCTGCAACAGCCCGTTTAAAACTGACTAATAAAATTAAATTAGCATAGTGAAAAATGATAAGCCCATCACCCAACTAAGCCTAAATAAAAAAACACATATCCTTTCTTATGCTGACTTAGTCCCACAGAGGAAAGAACCTTCCATATACAAAGAGAAGATTAACCCCAAGTCTCCACATACACTATGTGCCTGCCCCCTGCCAAATTAAATCCTGAATAAAGGATTAATTATGTCCCAATATACTGCAACTGTAATAATCTCCTGAAGTGCAAGTCTCCAGTACCTAGAAGACAAAAGCACTTACCTGCAGTCTAGCTGTCCGGCAGGAAGAAAGCTCACAAGGCATGAAAGGACACATACTCCTCACAGAGACCTGTTGAAAAATAAAGAACAGAGTAACCAACTCTGGCTTTCTATGACTGTGGCAGCAAAATGTTAGGAAACTAAAGTAAGGACCACCTCACCACCTCCTAACTGCTTAAAAGCCACCACTACTCTTACTCAAGAGATTGACATGGATACAGCTAAACAGAAATCCTTGCTTGCAGGGAAAAGTACCCTTCAGACACCAAACTTCACCAGGGCCAGACTGGGAAATCAGACCGGCCCTAGAAATTTGTATAGACCGGCCCAGCCCCCCTCTGGCCCAGCCCCACCCCTTTCAGCCCAGCCCCACCCCCTCTGGTTTAGCCCTGCCCCCCCAATCCAGCCCTGAATCTGGTTAATCTTGTGCATCAATGGATTACTAAATAAGTATAGAGTAAACGTGAGAAAAGATTTATTCTAACAAATGTAACAGCACTTATGCATCGCTGTAACTGTATGTTTCCTGATAAGCATCACATTCACATTACAGGCATTAGCGGTCTACATTCAAAACAAATGTTGATTACTCGGAGCAGCACCATCACCAAATACAGATAAGTTGCCAATGTTTCAGGGTGTTACTACTTCTTAAATAATATTATGATGATGATAGAAGGGAACACATTCAACCCCCTTAAACAGAAATCAGAGGTTTTATCTGCAGCTTCCGTTCCTTATTACGCATAAGAAAAGAAAACAAGACTTGTTAATATTATATTCTTACCTCAATCCACTTCTAAGCCTTCTTGAACACAGAATCAGGGGTGGTGACTCCTGTGGCTGTGCAATGTCTTGTAGAGCTAGAGCAGGGGCAGAGCTAACCATTTCCAGAGTCCACTTTTAGTTCTGTGACTTACCGAGTTGCTGACAACAAACAGGCAACCTTTTGTAGAATGAAGATTCTGGCTTAGGGGTACAAGGATCCTCCAACCCTCCTGCTATCCTATCCCCAGCCAGTAAGAAGCTCACACTGAGTCCCCTCTAAACCTATCCTCAGCCAGTAAGAAGCACAGAGTCCCCTCTAAACCTATCCCCAGCCAGAAAGAAGCAAAGAGTTCCCTCTAAACAGTCGCTGAAAATATAGAAGTGGCCTACAGGTTCTCAGTGTGGGCGGGGCTAAGGCAATACAGTTAGAAGTGGCGCGTGCATGGTTTGTGAGCGCGCACGTCCCTCACAACTCAACTGTGCTCTCCACACACTGCAGCTGCCTCTGCCGGCCCACCGGGATATTTCCCGGAATCCCGGCGGCCCAATCTGGCCCTGAACTTCACCTCCTCCATTGACGGAGGCAAAGAGAATGACTGGGGGTTATGGGTAAGGAAAGTGACACTTAACAGTTCGCTCTGGTACTCTTTGCCTCCTCTGGCTGACCAGAAATGATATTCCCACTAGTAATTGGAATGACTTTGTGAACTCTCCATGTCTTAGGAAATAAATATAGCTTGCTGTTTCTGTTGTTTTATTATCATGAATTGACACACCTTATTGATATAATTCCAATATTGTTAAATATACTATGTATTTTTTGCATGATTTGGGAATTTATTGTATCTAGTAAACTTACCCACTTGAAAGCACATCCAATTTTGACTTTTTGCATATTTTGTTTAAAAACTATTTTCACACAAAATCACTTGTAAGTTAAAAAAAACACTTTATCATAGAATTTGATACAGTGTGGAACAACATTTTTCACACAAATCATTTACACAGTCTACATTCAATTCTATTTCTCATTTAAAGAAACATGAAACACCTAGATTATAAGTTTTGCGTTATGAGTCAAATATCAGCGTTGTGGCCCATAAAACATAATTTTCCCTACGGCAGCCATTACAAGTCTTGTCGGTATAGGTGTACCGCAAGCCTTTTAGCCTGTACCGCAACATCAGTCCCGAACTCCTAAAAATTATCGCCTAGATTTAGAGTTCTGCGTTAGCCGTCAAAAGCAGCGTTAAGGGGTCCTAACGCTGCTTTTTACTGCCCGCTGGTATTTAGAGTGAGCCAGGAAAGGGTCTAACGCTCATTTCCAAGCCGCGACTTTTCCATACCGCAGATCCCCTTACGCCAATTGCGTATCCTAGCTGAAGTGAGCATTAGACCCTCTACCGACAAGACTCCATCCGCAGAAAAAGTCAGTAGTTAAGAACTTTCTGTGCTAACGCTGGTTCATAAAGCTCTTAACTACTGTGCTCTAAAGTACACTAACACCCATAAACTACCTATGTACCCCTAAACCAAGGCCCCCCCACATCGCTGCCACTCTAATAAAAATTTTTAACCCCTAATCTGCGGACCGCACATCGCCGCCACCTACATGATACCTATGAACCCTTAATCTGCTGCCCCTAACATCGCTGACACCTACATAATATTTATTAACCCCTAATCTGCCCCCCCCCCAACGTCGCCGCTACCTTACCTACACTTATTGACCCCTAATCTGCCGACCGGACCTCGCCGCCACTCTAATAAATGTATTAACCCCTAAACCGCCACACTCCCGGCTTGCAAACCCTATAATAAATTGTATTAACCCCTAATCTGTCCTCCCTAACATCGCCGCCACCTAACTTCAATTATTAACCCCTAATCTGCCGACTGGACCTCGCCGCTACTATAATAAATGTATTAACCCCTAAAGCTAAGTCTAGGTAGGAAAAATCTGATTGGCTGATTGAATCAGCCAATCAGATTCAAGTTCAATAGGATTGGCTGATCCAATCAGCAATCAGATTGAGCTCGCATTCTATTGGCTGATCGGAACATTGGATCAGCCAATCCGATTGAACTTGAATCTGATTGGCTTATTCAATCAGCCAATCAGATTTTTCCTACCTTAATTCTGATTGGCTGATAGAATCCTATCAGCCAATCGGAATTCGAGGGATGCCATCTTGGATGACGACACTTAAAGGAACCTTCATTCGTTGGGTAGTCGTCGTTGAAGAAGGATGTTCCGCGCCAGAGGTCTTGAAGATGGAGCCGCTCTTCGTCGGATGGATGAAGATAGAAGATGCCGCTTGGATGAAGATGTCTGCCGGTCCCGATGTCCTCTTCTGCCCGGATAGGATGAAAACTTCTGCCGCTCCGGGTGTCTTCTTTTGGTCCATCGGTGCCCGGCTGGGTGAACACGGCTCAAGGTAGGGAGATCTTCAGGGGGCTAGTGTTAGGTTTATTTAAGGGGGGTTTGGGTTAGAGTAGGGTATGTGGGTGGTGGGTTGTAATGTTGAGGGGTGGTATTGTGTTTTTTTTTACAGGCAAAAGAGCTGATTTCTTTGGGGCATGCCCTGCAAAAAAGCCCTTTTAAGGGCTGGTAAGGTAATAGAGCTTTTTTAATTTAGATTAGGTTAGGTATTTTTTTTTATTTTGGGGGGCTTTGTTATTTTATTTCGGGGCTTAGAGTAGGTGTAATTAGCTTAAAATTCTTGTAATCTTTTTTTTTTTTTGTAATTTAGTGTTTGTTTTTTTTGTAATTTAGTTTAGTTTATTTAATTGTATGTAATTGTAATTAATTTATTTAATTAATTTATTTATAGTGTAGTGTTTAATTGTAACTTAGGTTAGGATTTATTTTACAGGTAATTTTGTAATTATTTTAACTAGGTAGCTATTAAATATTAAATAACTATTTAATAGCTATTGTACCTAGTTAAAATAAATACAAAGTTGCCTGTAAAATAAATATAAATCCTAAAACAGCTACAATATAATTATTTGTTATATTGTAGCTATATTAGGGTTTATTTTACAGGTAAGTATTTAGCTTTAAATAGGAATACTTTATGTAATAAGAGTTCATTTATTTCGTTAGAATAAAGTTATATTTAACTTAGGGGGGTGTTAGGGTTAGACTTAGCTTTAGGGGTTAATACATTTGTTATAGTAGCGGCAAGGTCCGGTCGGCAGATTAGGGGTTAATACTTGAAGTTAGGTGGTGGCGATGTTAGGGAGGGCAGATTAGGGGTTAATACAATTTATTATAGGGTTTTTGAGGCGGGAGTGCGGCGGTTTAGGGGTTAATACATTTATTAGAGTGGCAACGAGGTCCGGTCGGCAGATTAGGGGTTAATAAGTGTAGGTAAGGTAGCGGCGATGTTGGGGGGGCAGATTAGGGGTTAATAAATATTATGTAGGTGTCGGCGATGTTAGGGGCAGCAGATTAGGGGTACATAGGTATAATCTAGGTTGCGGCGGTGTACAGAGTGGCAGATTAGGGGTTAATAGTGTAATGCAGGGGTCAGTGATAGCGGGGGCGGCAGATTAGGGGTTAATAAGTGTAAGGTTAGGAGTGTTTAGACTCGGGGTACATGTTAGGGTGTTAGGTGCAGACTTAGAAAGTGTTTCCCCATAGGAAACAATGGGGCTGCGTTAGGAGCTTAACGCTGCTTTTTTGCAGGTGTTAGGTTTTTTTTCATCCCAAACTGCCCCATTGTTTCCTATGGGGGAATCGTGCACAAGCACGTTTTTCCAGCTAGCCGCTACCGTAACCAACACTGGTATTGAGAGTTGAAGTGGCGGTAAATATGCCTGTATGCTCCCTTTTTGGAGCCTAACGCAGCCTTTCAGAGAACTCTCAATACCAGCGTTGTTTAGAAGCAGCGCTAGAAAAAAAAACACGCATAGCTAACGCACCCCTTTGGCCGCAAAACTCTATATCTAGGTGTTAGTTTTTTCATGGGATTCCCATAGCGCCGGTATTACGAGTTTTGTGGTGAAGCTAAAAAGCGAGCGTTACATCCTAAAACGACAAGATCGGTAACGCCATCTAAAGTCAGTAGTTATGAGTGTTACGCTACAAAGCTGTAACAAAAAAAATAACTAATATGTTAAAAAGTACACTAACACCCATAAACTACCTATTAACCCCTAAACCGAGGCCCTCCCGCATCGCAAACACTATAATAAATTTATTAACCCCTAATCTGCTGCTCCTGATATCTCTGCCACTTTAAAAAAATATTAACTCCTATTCCGCTGCTTCCCGACATTGTCACCACTATAATAAACTTATTAACCCCTAAACCACCACCCACCCACATCCCAAACACTATTTAAACATTATTAACCCCTAATCTGCCGTCCGCCCACATCGCCCCCCCTATACTAAAGTTAAGCCCTACACCGCCATTACTACTGTATACTAAACCTATTAACCCCTAAACTACAAGCCCCTCCACAATGAAATATACTAAACTAAACTATTAACCCCTAAACTGAAAGTCCCCACATTGAAATAAACTAAATTAAACTATTTACCCCTAAACCTAACAACCCCCTAACTTTATATTAAACTAACAATTAAACTAATATAATAATTAAACTAAAATGAAACTAACTACCAATTAAATTAAACTGCACATTAAAAAAATCCTAACACTACTCTTAAAATAACAAAGGCCTAGATTACGAGTTTTGCGTTAGCCTTAAAAAGCAGCGTTGAGAGGTCCCAACGCTGCTTTTTTCCTAACACTGGTATTACGAGTCTTGCAGGTACAGGTGTACCGCTCACTTTTTTTCCGCGACTTGAACATACCGCAAATCCACTTACGTCAATTGCGTATCCTATCGTTTCAATGGGATTTGCCTAACGCCACTATTACGAGTCTTGGAAAAAGTGAGCAGTACAGCCTCTCCTGACAAGACTCCTACCGTATTTAAAAGTTAGTAGTTAAGAGTTTTATGGGCTAACACCGTAACATAAAACTCTTAAATAAAGTGCTAAAAAGTACACTAACACCCATAAACTACCTATTAACCCCTAAACCGAGCCCCCCCCCCCCCACATCGCAAACACTTAAATAACATTTTTAACCCATAATCTGCCGACCGGACATCGCCGCCACTTTAATAAATATATTAACCCCTAAACCGCCACACTCCTGCCTCGTAAACATTAGTTAAATTTTATTAACCCCTAATCTGCCGTCCCTAACATCACCGACACCTACCTACATTTATTAACCCCTAATCTGCCACCCCCAACGTCGCCGCAACTATATTAAATGTATTAACCCCTAAACCTAAGTCTAACCCTAACCCTAAAACCCCCCTAACTTAAATATAATTTAAAATAATCTAAATAAAATAACTTTAATTAAATAAATTATTCCTATTTAAAACTAAATACTTACCTATAAAATAAACCCTAAGATAGCTACAATATAACTAATAGTTACATTGTAGCTAGCTTAGGGTTTAATTTCATTTTACAGGCAACTTTGTATTTATTTTAACTAGGTACAATAGTTATTAAATAGCTTAGGGTTTATTTTATAGGTAAGTATTTAGTTTTAAATAGGAATAATTTAGTTAATTAAAGTTATTTTATTTAGATTATTTTAAATTATATTTAAGTTAGGGCGGTGTTAGGGTTAGGGTTAGATTTAGGTTTAGGGGTTAATTTATTTATTATAGTGGCGGCGACGTTGGCAACGGCAGATTAGGGGTTAATAAGTGTAGTTAGGTGGCTGCAACATTGGGGGCGGAAGAGTAGGGGTTAATAAATAAAATGTAGGGCTCAGCAATGTTGGGGGCAGCAGATTAGGGGTTCATAAGTATAATGTAGGTGGCGGCGGTGTCCAGAGCGGCAGATTAGGGGTTAATAACATAAAGCAGGTGTCGGCGATGTTGAGGATGGCAGATTAGGGACTAATAAGTGTAAGATTAGGGGTGTTTAGACTCTGGGTTCATGTTAGGGTGTTAGGTGTAGATATAACAAGTATTTCCTCATAGGAATCAATGGGGCTGCGTTAGGAGCTGAACGCTGCTTTTTTGCAGGTGTTAGGTTTTTTTAGCCGAATCTGCCCCATTGACTCCTATGGGGAAATCATGCACGAGCACGTTTAGCCAGCTCACTGCTAATGTAAGCAGTGCTGGTATTGAGGTGAGATGTAGAGCAAAATTTTGCTTTTCGCTCACTTTTCTTCGGCTAACACCGGGTTTGTAAAAACCCGTAATACCAGCCCTGTCTGTAGGTGAGCGGTGAGCTGAAACTACTCGTTAGCCCCGCAAGCCTTACCGACAAAAACTCGTAATCTAGCCGAAAGTTACAAAAAAATAAAAAATACTAAGCTACAAAAAATAACAAACACTAAATTACAAAAAATAAAAAACGAAATTATACTAAATAAAAAAGAATTACACCTAATCTAATAGCCCTATCAAAATAAAAAAAACCACCCAAAATAAAAAAAAACCTAGCCTACAATAAACTACCAATGGACTTTAACAGAGCCTTTTGTAGGGCATTACCCCAAAGATATCAGCTCTTTTACCTGTAAAAAAAGCACAAAGATCCCCAACAGTAGAACCCACCACCCAACCAACCCCCCAAATTAAAAAACCTAATTCTAAAAAAACCTAAGCTACCCATTGCCCTGAAAAGGGCATTTGTATGGGCATTGCCCTTAAAAGGGCATTTAGCTCTTTTACTGCCCAGACCCTAAACTAAACAAAAAACCCACCCAAAAAACTTAAAAAAGCCTAACACTAACCCCCTGATGATCCACTTACAGTTTTTGAAGTCCCGCTTGAATGATCTTCATCCCAGAGTTGAATTCCTGATCCATGCAGTGAGAAGTCTTCATCCAGACGGCCTCTTCAATCTTCATCCCAGCGGTGACGTCCTGATCCAAGTGACGAGAAGTCTTCATCCAGACAGCCTCTTCAATCTTCATCCAGGCGGCATCTTCTATCTTGATCCCGGAGGCATGGAGCGGGTCCATCCTGAAGACATCCGGCACGGAGCATCCTCCTCTTACGGTCACCGCTGTACACTAAATCTTCAATGCAAGGGATGCCATCCAAGATGGCATCCATTGCATTCCTATTGGCTGAAAAATTTGAATCAGCCAATAGGAATTAGAGCTGCTAAAATCCTATTGGCTGTTCAAATCAGCTAATAGGATTTAAGCAGCTCTAAATCTATAGGATGATGAATCAACAACTTTTCAATTTACTTTTATTATCTAATTTGCTTCATTCTTTTAGAATCCTTTGTTGAAGAAGCAGAATTGCCCTATTGGGAGCTAACTGAATGCATTGGGTGAGCCAATAACATATGTGCATCCACCAATCATCAGCTCCTGATTCTACCTACGTATCCTTTTCAATAAAGAAAATCAAGCGAACAAAACAAATTAGACAATAGAAGTAAATTGGAAAGTTTGTTTAAAACCATATCCTCTGTCTGAATCATGAAAGAAAAACGAGGGGTCTCATGTCCCTTTAAAGCACAGTGGGAGTGAAGACACTAAACTGTCAGATACATCAACATTATTAACTAATATAAAGAGTACAACATTAAATATTTGAAATGAAGGTTTGTACATGTTATAAAAAATAAGGGAGAAAATGTTGTAAGATCAGATAAATAAGGTGGTTTTTGAGAGCTGGCGGTGGTGTATATTGCTTCTAAAGACAATCTTTCTGTCCCAGAAGCCACTGCTGACTGTCTGAGCAGGCCTGGTGTTTAAATACTGGTGCTCAGACCTTCACAGGATATGTTCTTATGACACTGAAAAATAAGTGTTACTAGAAGCATTATTAATAATGAAAGTATATTGCAAAAACGCTTCTATTTCACATCGAAATGCACCCATACACATTTCATGTTTTACCTTTCTACCCCTTAGCTACTAGGAATTATAGTGAAAACGTGCCCAAAGTACTGGAAATTTTTATCATTTTTGCAATCCCTCTGATTAAACAGAAATAGAGCTTTTGATTTTTTAATTTACCTTTGAAAACTATATGTAATTTAAAAGTAGACAACCCAAGGTATCGATCTAGGCCCATTTTGGTTTATTTGATGCCACTATTTGACTGCCAGATACGATTATTAATATATAAATATATATATATATATATATATATATATATATATATATATATATATATATATATAAAAGTTAACTTTTTCCCAAACTTTGGGTTGCTCACTGAATAGCCCCTGATGCCCCTGTTTCTGCGCGAGCCTTCAGGATTGCCGTAAACAGCAGTTAAGAAGCAGCTGTCTTACGACCGCAGCTCCTTAACTCGTCTGTCACTTCTGAGGCTGCGTACATCAATACGTCTGATCTCATACGATCGGGTTGATTGACACCTGATTGGCCGCAAATCTGCAGGGGGCGGCATTGTACAAGCAGTTCACCAGAACTGCTTGTGCAATGTTATGTCCACCAGACATTGATAAATTGGCCCCCAATTCTTTATCAGAGCAACCTACAATGAATTACAAATAACCATAGCTTAAAAGGGAGAAATTTGATATAGTATTATGTACATACATGCAAAATATACTTCCAAAGGACTTGGTCTCCAGGGTACAAGTTAGTATATGTCCAAAAGTTAGAATGCAAAAGAGGGAGGCACTTGTGTTACACTTTTATTTGAAACTGCATTATGAGCCATAGGGCTTCACAGCCCATCTGTTGTATTTTATGTCCACAAGCTGGCACTTTATTTGATGATGTCAAATATTTATATGGGTTTCATGTAATATTAGAAATTGTTACGTGGTTTTCATATAAAGATACAAATTTGTATATGGTGTTCATGAAACTAAGTTGTCTGCATTTGTACACTTGCAAATGAGTGAGATACAAGTTGTGAACCATTGTTCCATTTCTTTTTAAATAGGGATGAAACTATGCGCATGACTTAAAGAGACATGAAATCCAAATTTTATGTTTCATGATTTAGAAAGAGCATGCAATTTTAAACAACTTTCCAATTTACTTCTATTATATAATTTGCTTCACTCTCTTGATATCCTTTGTTGAAAAGCATATCTAAATAGGCTCAGTAGCTGCTGATTGGTGACTGCACATAGATGCTTTGTGTGATTGGCTCACCCATGTGCATTGCTATTTCTTCAATAAAGGATATCTGAAGAATTAAGCAAATTAAATAATATTAGTAAGTTGGAATGTTGTTTAACCCCTTAATGACCGGACCATTTTTCAATTTTCTTACCCTTAATGACAATGGCTATTTTTACATTTCTGCAGTGTTTGTGTTTAGCTGTAATTTCCCTCTTACTCATTTACTGTACCCACACATATTATATACCGTTTTTCTCGCCATTAAATGGACTTTCTAAAGATACCATTATTTTCATCATGTCTTATAATTTACTAAAAAAAATAATAATAAAATATGAGGAAAAAATGGAAAAAACACACTTTTTCTAACTTTGACCCCCAAAATATGTTACACATCTACAATCACCAAAAAACACCCATGCTAAATAGTTTCTAAATTTTGTCCTGAGTTTAGAAATACCCAATGTTTACATGTTCTTTGCTTTTTTTTACAATTTATGGGGCAATAAATACAAGTAGCACTTCGCTATTTCCAAACCACTTTTTTTCAAAATTAGCGCTAGTTACATTGGAACCCTGATATCTGTCAGGAATACCTGAATATCCCTTGACATGTACATATTTTTTTTTAGAAGACAACCGAAAGTATTGATCTAGGCCCATTTTGGTATATTTCATGCAACCATTTCACCGCCAAATGCGATAAAAAAAAAAAAATGTTCACTTTTTCACAAAATTTGTCACAAACTTTAGGTTTCCCACTGAAATTATTTACAAACAGCTTCTGCAATTATGGCACAAATGGTTGTAAATGCTTCTCTGGGATCCCCTTTTTTCAGAAATAGCAGACTTATATGGCTTTGGGGTTGCTTTTTGGTAATTAGAAGGCCGCTAAATGCCGCTGCGCACCACACGTGTTTTATGCCCAGGAGTGAAGGGGTTAATTAGGGAGCTTGTAGGGAGCTTGTAGGGTTAATTTTAGCTTTAGTGTAGTGTAGTAGACAACCCCAAGTATTGATCTAGGCCCATTTTGGTATATTTTATGCCACCATTTCACCGCTAAATGCGAGCAAATAAAAAAAATACTTTACATTTTTCACAATTTTAGGTTTCTCACTGAAATTATTTACAAACAGCTTGTGCTATTATGGCAGAAATTGTTGTAAAAGCTTCTCTGGGATCCCCTTTGTTCAGAAATAGCAGACTTATATGGCTTTGGCATTGCTTTTTGGTAATTAGAAGGCCTCTAAATGCTGCTGCGCACCACACGTTAATTATGCCCAGCAGTGAAGGGGTTAAATTAGGAAGCTTGTAGGGAGCTTGCAGGGTTAATTTTAGAGATCAGCCTCCCACCTGACACATCCCACCCCCTGATCCCTCCCAAACAGCTCTCTTCCCTCCCCCACCCCACAATTGTTCCCGCCATCTTAAGTACTGGCAGAAAGTCTGCCAGTACTAAATAAAATAGTTTTTTTTTTTTTTTTAAATAAAAATAATAAAATATTTTAGCTGTGATGGACCCCTGCCTTAGCCCCAACCTCCCTGATCCCCCCTCCAGCTCTCTAACCCTCTCCCCTACCTAATTACCGCCATCTTGGGTACTGGCAGCTGTCTGCCAGTACCCAGTTTGGCCCCAAAACCCCCCCAAAAAGTATTTGTATTTTATTTTTTACTTAAAAACTATTTCTGTAGTGTAGCAGCCCCCCACAATACCCCCACCCAGATCCTTTTATATTTTTTTAAAAAAAAATTCCCTTTTTTTCCCCTATCTGGCCTCATTCATTGGTGTCAGTGTGGCTAATGGGTGCATGTGCACGCTCACACGCACGTGCACGCGCGCCCGTGCACATGCACGCTCACACGCACACTCACTCCTCGTGCACGCGCGCGCATCGTGCACGCGCACGCACCCTCACACCCGGCGAACACTGGCACCATCGCTACCGGTGCAGAGAGGGCCACAGAGTGGCTCTCTCTGCATCGGAGGCTTGTAAAGTGGTATTGCAGGATGCCTCCATATCGAGGCATCACTGCAATACCCTCAGAGCTGCTGGAAGCATTTGTGATTGCTTCCAGCACTCTGTTAGACAACTGACGTACCAGGTACGTCCATTGTCATTAACTGTTAGTTTTTGCATGACGTACCTGGTACGTCAGTTGTCATTAACGGGTTAAAATTGTATTTTCTATCTGAATCATGAAATAATTTTTTTGGTTTTCCTGTCCATTTAACCCATATGGATGTGTATTGTCAGATCATACACAAGCATTCTTACTGCAGATATTCTTTTAACCTTCAGCTGTATTCATGCAAGGTAGCATAGTATCATGCATTTTGTGCTAGAGGGGTATGTTCAAGAATGCAAATCTGAGCCTTCTATATATGCTCTTCCCTGCATATGAAAAGACCCTTTACACAACCAGGAGTAGGTCGACATCCGTATACATCTAAAACATTGGAATTCGGTTAGAAGTCTGAAAATCAGCACAATGCTATTCAAAAATAAGCAATACTATACATTTTCACAAAAACACTCCCAGATGGGCGATATACATGGATCATCTACAAAACATTTATGCAAATAAAAATCTAGTTTGCAATGTCTCTTTAAGGTAATGCACAACATTTTATTTAAATAAAAAATTACAAATTACAAATCCACAAATGTAGAGCACTATAACAATGTATATATTGAAATATACCATTTGATCTATTGGAACACCCATATTTCTGTATATAATGAAGAATATGTTGACAATTAGGAACAGTTGAGTTGAACTGGGCCTTTTTTTATGTTTTTTTTTTTTTTTATGATGATAACAAGGACATTACAGTGACGCAAACCTCAAGTTGCAACCCAACGAGAAAGTCATACATACTATGATAGAGAGACCATGAGAATTCTTTTATCAAAAAGATGTAAAGATATAAATAAAGCTTTTACAATTACAAGCATATTAAATACATTTCTAAGCCTTTTAATACTTAGTTTACATAACAAACTTTAGTTTGACACTGCATTTTAATGAGACCTTAATTAGCACAAGGGACTACTCTTGGGAAATAAAATAGATAGATAAAGATAACGGTTTGAATACTACCTGACAGTCAAAATGTAGGAGCAGGAGGCCATATATCTAGGTATATTTGGCAATTTTTAAAGTTGTATCATATGTAAAAAAACAAAATGCATTATCAATACAGGAACAAGACATTGTGGCAAAAAATGATAAATACTAATTATTTGTAGTGTTGCTGCTAATATGCAATTGTTTAAGATACAGATAGAGGAAAAAGTGAATTTACCTCAAATTATGCACCATCCCTATGAAGCATCATACTTTGTACAAGCTTGATAAAAAAAATCATTTTGCACAATATGTCAAGAATTGTGTTCTTAGGTCACTGCATAATGCAAGAATTTATAATAAATTCACATTTATCTAATTATTACTAATAACTAGGTCACACACATCCCACTCCTTACCCTCTCTACTCCCCTCTTGCTCACAAAGCCCTCTTCTAACCTTCTAAACCACCCTCACAACCAGGCAGCTCCTGTTAGCTACCTTTCACAATACAATTTTCACCCTCACAATCTCCCTCTACCTCATACACAGCCCTTCCTCACCCTCTCAGCCCCTTCTCCCTCATTCACAGCCCCCACCTCACCCTCTAAGCCCTCCTTTCCCTCACACACAGCCCCCTCCTCACTCTCTCACCCCTTCTCCTTCACACACAGCCCCCCTCCTGACTCTCTCAGACCCCCATCTCCCTTACACACAGCCCCATCCTGAATCTCTCAGCCCCCTCTGCCTCACACACAGCCCCCTCTTGACTCTCTCAGCCAACCCCCTCTGCCACACACACAGACCCCTCCTGACTCTCTCAGCTCCCCTTTCCCTCACACACAGCCCCCTCTCCCTCACACACAGCCCCCTCCTCACTCTCTTACCACCTTTACCTCACAAACAGCCCCCTCCAAACTCTCAGTCCTCCTCTACCTCACACACAGCCCCCTCCTGACTCTCTCAGACCCACTCTGCCTCACACACAGCCCCCTCTTGACTCTCTCAGACCCCCACCCTCACACACAGCCCCCTCCTCACTCTCATACCCCCTTTACCACACAAACACCCCCCTTCAAACTCTCAGACCCACTCTCCCTTACACACAGCCCCCTCCTGTCTCCCTAAGCAAAATATATAAGACCATAAATAACTTCCCTGCATGCCACATAAAGGGCTCAGGTCACTTATGCATGCCATCAAATAAATGTAGCCTATTAAAGTATTATTTTTAGAAATAGCAGCCACTTATACTAACAGCCAGCAATACTAAATAATTATGTACTAAGAGAAGCCGTAGAAAGCCGCAATGATCTGATTTCATGTTTAAAATATTAATTTCCCCCCTAAATTTTCAGATTTTACTTACCATGTTTTGTGTATTTACAAGAGGAGGGAGAGGCCAACTCAAAGTTCTTCTTGTGTAGCTTGAACGAACACATCTAAATTGCGTGAGACCGGAGGCTGCAAACTTCTTCCAGAATCTTGATGGCGATACAAGAGTAGAAATATGTATAGAGGTAGAGCAGAAGGAGGCATCACAATAGTGCTCAATCAGGAAACTCTTCGATGTGCTGCAAATGGATGGTTAACAGCAGATGGAAGCTAAACAGAGTTAGATATAGCGGATTCCAGGTAATAGTAAAAAGTCATGAAACCAATGTCCAGCAACAGCGGACATTCCTGATTGTATCCTATGGTACTCGGATGATCTCTTACAGACTCGATGTTAGCACAGCTCCTTCTGGGACATCGTCTAATAACATCAAGAGGATAGCTTTCTGGACAGCTAATAAAGATCCAGCAGGCATTTGTGGCATTTCTCAAGTACTGTGTTCTTTGTAAGTATAACTTGTGTTGTGTGTATTGAGACAAAATAACACTGATTGCGCACTATTGTGGTGCCTCCTTCTGCTCTACCTCTATACAGATAACTCAGTGACACATACCCCTTACCCATTGTTGCGCCAAACTTACAGCACACAAAGTGTGGCACCACAATGGGAAGGGGTATGTTCAACTTTGATTTGTTTGTGTACACTATCAATTGTGTGTACGTCACTGAGTTATGTATTCTGATGAAGGGGATATATGTATAGTCCCCGAAACACTAACATTTGACACTGTTTGTATCCAAAAGTGCAATCACTTTGTTGCATGTTTACTACATTATACCCAGGTAGCTGTACCAGGAGGGTAGATCCACTTTCTGCATTTTTTACATACACACACACACACATATACATATATATATATATATATATATATATATATATATATATATATACACACTCACACACACACATATATACATATATATATATATACACACTCACACACACACATATATACATATATATATATATATATATTCACACACACACACATATATATACATATATATACACACTCACACACACACACACACATATATATATACACACTCACACACACACACACATATATATACACACACTCACACACACACACATATATATATATATATATACAGGGAGTGCAGAATTATTAGGCAAGTTGTATTTTTGAGGATTAATTTTATTATTGAACAACACCCATGTTCTCAATGAACCCAAAAAACTCATTAATATCAAAGCTGAATAGTTTTCTGTGTGTGCAGGTGACTATTACTGTGCATAATTATTAGGCAACTTAACAAAAAACAAATATATACCCATTTCAATTATTTATTTTTACCAGTGAAACCAATATAACATCTCAACATTCACAAATATACATTTCTGACATTCAAAAACAAAACAAAAACAAATCAGTGACCAATATAGCCACCTTTCTTTGCAAGGACACTCAAAAGCCTGCCATCCATGGATTCTGTCAGTGTTTTGATCTGATCACCATCAACATTTCGTGCAGCAGCAACCACAGCCTCCCAGACACTGTTCAGAGAGGTGTACTGTTTTCCCTCCTTGTAAATCTCACATTTGATGATGGACCACAGGTTCTCAATGGGGTTCAGATCAGGTGAACAAGGAGGCCATGTCATTAGATTTTCTTCTTTTATACCCTTTCTTGCCAGCCACGCTGTGGAGTACTTGGACGCGTGTGATGGAGCATTGTCCTGCATGAAAATCATGTTTTTCTTGAAGGATGCAGACTTCTTCCTGTACCACTGCTTGAAGAAGGTGTCTTCCAGAAACTGGCAGTAGGACTGGGAGTTGAGCTTGACTCCATCCTCAACCCGAAAAGGCCCCACAAGCTCATCTTTGATGATACCAGCCCAAACCAGTACTCCACCTCCACCTTGCTGGCGTCTGAGTCGGACTGGAGCTCTCTGCCCTTTACCAATCCAGCCACAGGCCCATCCATCTGGCCCATCAAGACTCACTCTCATTTCATCAGTCCATAAAACCTTAGAAAAATCAGTCTTGAGATATTTCTTGGCCCAGTCTTGACGTTTCAGCTTGTGTGTCTTGTTCAGTGGTGGTCTTCTTTCAGCCTTTCTTACCTTGGCCATGTCTCTGAGTATTGCACACCTTGTGCTTTTGGGCACTCCAGTGATGTTGCAGCTCTGAAATATGGCCAAACTGGTGGCAAGTGGCATCTTGGCAGCTGCACGCTTGACTTTTCTCAGTTCATGGGCAGTTATTTTGCGCCTTGGTTTTTCCACACGCTTCTTGCGACCCTGTTGACTATTTTGAATGAAACGCTTGATTGTTCGATGATCAGGCTTATGTCAGTATATTTATGAAAATCTTAGTAGTGCTATCCAAATAATATATAAGTTTATGGCAGGGTTATAAACACAATCTTAAAATAATTTTCCTTAAAAATTGAAACCCTAATCAACCATGCATCTACTAGACCATACAATTAATATAAATATCTGAATTATTTTATTTAGTTAATATCCATAAACATATTGAAGTATATTCGCAATAAAAGGAAATGAAACAAAATTTATATGCGTTAAAACCAACTCTTAAGATATGCTATTCTTCTTACAAAACCCAGAAAGATATACCTTCACAATTCAGCCTTTTATTTATTTAACACAATGGGACTAAAAACCTTTAACATCCAAGCAATACAATTCTAAACAGTGTTTATAAAACAATAGGACAATATATATATTCTGCTATTTAACTGCAATTTATCCTAATACAGAATTAACTTACAATATCAGAACTTGCACAGATGATTTACCTAGCAAATCAGATACAGATTTAAAAGTATAATCTGCTCTTTAAATCTATTAACTGTAAAGGCTATGCATATGACTTATCTTACAAAACCCAGAAAACTGTATCTTTAAACTGCAGTGACTTTAAAATATCACATGTAATTAGCAGCCCTTTTCTTATACTCTATATATATATATATATATATGTTACCAAAATGAGATCCAACTTCAAGATTTTTCACACCTCATATAAAATAAGTGTAATTGCAATGGAATAGGAGAAATATGGCCCACTTTGTTTTTATAGTTTGACTGTGTCCCACGCAAAACAGTTTCAGTCAGTTACAAAAAACTTTTTAGACCAGTGTCTCTCCTTCCTTCTTTATACAACTTATTAGTCTAATCATAGGTGTGAAATATGGGTGGCCCTTCAAAACCTTGTTCCTCTATTGGATAACTGGATATCCCATTTCCAACAGCCAAAAATCTTTCTGGCTGTAGTTCTCTCGTGGCAACACCGGGTGGCAGCATTATAATTAGACAGTACAAATAAATGCAGCATGACAAAGAAATACAGTTATACATTAAAACATCTTTCTTTCAAATGTATAATAACTGCCATAATGTCTTGCACCAGTCTTTCCCAATATCAATTATAGGTGAAGCGGCATCAGATTAATTTCCTGATCGTTTTGATATGAAACATCAATATCATCTAGCATTATATTAAAATAATTTAACACTGTTAATTATTAGCTTAAAATGTATTATAATTGTATCAGTATTCTGGCATTTCTTTGCAAATAACAGCTTATTTTTATATCTCCAGATTGGTAGTATTTAAAACTCCTGATATACTGCATTCACCCAGATGTAGTATGTAACATTTCTGTGTATTTCTTCCTGAATACATAAATCCTGTCTATGTAGATCTGAAATAAAAATAAATGTTAATGATCACTTCTCTTCAGGTCCATAAACATCTATTCATGTTCTTAAACACACAGAGGCTAAGCTATTCATGCTTTCAAAATTTGTATGTCTTGTATTTATTTCCCTAGTATATTTTATTTGAAATCTAACTACAGTTGCTTTGAAATCATAATGTAAGCCATGTGTCTTCACTGTGTGCTGTATGTTCACACCTTAGCATTTGTCTTTGTTTCCCAAGGCCTTTATTGCTCCACATGGGGTCAATCCACGAGTAGTTGTAAAAGTCTTAATACAGCACATTTCCTGTAAGTACTATGCTTATCCAACTATTTTAGATTTTATCCTTTTAAGTGATGGTCTGAAATTGGATAGACCAAATGTTTCATTGTATCAAAGTGCTGTCATTTAACATTGGTTCCCAGGCAATCATACAGAGGTTCCTGAAACTGTGTTAATTTTAGTTCCTTGCTAAATTATACAATTGCATAATTTAACATATTGAGTGTGTGAGATCTCCCAGAGATAATCCTTTGTTCTCAAGACCACGTGCACATCCACAGATTTATTAAATAAAGTTAAATATATTTCTATATGTTATTTAATAATATTTCAAATACCTTGACATAAATCCCCCTTTCCAATTCAAAAATATGTAGGACACATGTATTTGAATTGGATCAAAGTTAGTGGTATTTGGTGAGGATGTTGACCGTACACATCATGGACCGTCTTCTATGTAGATAGTCTGTCAATTTCGAGCCTTCATGTTCATCAGCTGGTCATCTTTAAACTACAGTATGTGTTTAGTTCATTTGGTGATATGACACTTCATTCTCCCTCTATGACTTGTAGTTGGGATCTGGGATGACACGCTCGCAATTGATTGATATGGACCCATTTATCTATGAAACTTTCATTTTTGGGGATCCGTATTTTATAGGCCACTGGAGATATTTTGTCAGTAATGACGAAAGGACCTTTCCATGAGGGAAGAAATTTCTTCTCCCTAACCTGATCTCTTCCAAAGTTATAAAGATAAACTTTATCATTTATTTCATATTCCTTTTTGGATGTTTTGAGATCATAATAGGTTTTAGTGGCAGTTGCGGCTCTTTCTAAATTCCTTTGAGCAAATGCAAAGGCATATTGCAGATGTTTTCTTAAGTTCTCCACATATTGATGTGTATTGGCAGTGTTTATCAAGTTTTGGTCTGATGTACGGTACAATAGATGCTGAGGTAGAACCATTCTTCTACCAGTCATCAGCTCAAAAGGTGACATTTTGGTAGCACTACTTGGAGTTGCTCTTAATGCCATTAAGACTAGAGGTAGTTTTACATCCCAGTCTTTACCTGTTTCACTCACAAACTTTTTGAGGATTTTAACAATGGACTGGTTGTAACGCTCTACACCACAACTTGAGGCAGCTCTATAAGCAATATGGAGCTTCCTTTTAACCCCTAGTATTTTCCACATTTTTGTCATCACTTCGCTAGTGAAATGGGTCCCCCAATCTGACTCGATTCTTTGGGGCAGACCAAATCTGGAAAATACATGTTTGATGAGCAATGCTGCACATGTTTCAGCACTATTGTTAGGTGCACTAATGCACTCTACCCATTTAGTGAACAGGCATGTCACTGTTAACATGTACTTGTTACCTCTTGATGATCTTGTTACCGGACCGATAAAATCAATTTGTATATCTGACCATGGCATTACCATCCCCCTCTTCTGCAATGGCGCTCTATGCGTTGGTGCAGTGGGTTGGAACTGTGGACAGATTAAACACCCTTGACAGTAGGTTTGAACATCTTTCAACATGTGTGGCCAAAAAGCATAATCACGTAATATTTCATACGTGAGTTTGGCACCACGATGACCAGATGTGGGAGCATCATGGGCATGTTGAAGCATTAGACCTCTGAACTTGGTGGGTACTACCCACTGCTGGATGCCAGTTTTGGAGGTTCTAATTAACAAACCATCCTGTAACTTGAATTGTGATCGGGATTTCATTAAGATTCTAAGATCTTCTTTGCCAATGCAATCATCTTTTGAGATGGGGTTGCTTTCAGGATCTTCTATGTGTTTATAGAAGATGCCTACAATGGGGTCTTCTTTTTGACTAGTGATCAGGTCCTCACTAGGAGAATCCTGACTCCATTGTACCAAGTTAGGCTCACTCTGTTGTTTTGCCTGGTTTCTGGTAATGGCTTCTACCTGAATTGCACCCATTAAGTGGTCAATATTAAGGAGTTCTCCAGTTATGGCTCCTTGTTTGGCTAATGAATCCGCAAGGTCATTGCCTTCCTTATCAGGACCTAGAACTCTGGAATGACCCTTGGTCTTTTTCCAGTGTATGGTTAAATCATTGGATACTACCAGATTATCAATCTCGCAGAACAATTTGCCATGCTTGACTGGTTTGTTATTGCTTTTCTGCATGCCATTTCTTTTCCAAGTTGGCAGGTATTCAAAAAAGCTGTCACGCACATAATTTGAGTCAGTTATGATCACAAATTCATTAATACTATGTTCAATAGCCATTTCAATGGTTTTGAAAACAGCAGTTAGTTCTGCAACCTGACTTGATCTTGGTCCAATGTTGAAACCTATAGATATATTTGGGAATCCATTTGCCCCAGTTATACCAATGCCAGCGACTAATCTGCGCTCATTATCAATAGTGGCATGGTAAGAACAACCATCAACATACACCCAAGGTAGTGTTTGACAATGGTCCTCATTGTACATTTTATATGGGGAAAGCAATTGTTCCTCCAGAAAATCATCTTCTGATAATTCTTCCCCAGGATCTCTAGCAGTACAGTTGTGGAGTTCAGCAAGCCCTTGTGCGACTGGATTCTTTTTATTCTGCTTGTAGCGAATTTCTAATGGCCAGCCTTGCAAGGAAAGAGTCCATGCTGTTATGCGGCTATTAGACAAATTTCCATCTCTTATTCTCTCACTTTGCAAATATAGCAAAGGCTGGTGGGCCGTTTCTACAATAATTTTCTCGCCCTGTATATAGCTGCGGAAATTTTGTAGAGCCCATACAGTAGATAAGAGGGCTTTTTCGCAATCGTTAAACTTTATTTCTACTGGGGATAGATTTTTGCTCGCATAAGCAATGGCTTTGTTCAAATTATCATGCTTTTGGTACAAAACAGCACTCATGCTTATATCTGTGTACCCTGTTTCTAAGTAGAAAGGTTTGCCACCTTCAGGGTACGCTAAGCAAGGTGCTTGAGTGAGTTTTCTCTTCAGCTCTCTGATGGCTGTCTCTTGAGACTCACCCCAGTGCCATTTCACATCTTTCTTTAGAAGAAGTAGTAGTGGTTTAGCTAATTCCGCATAATTATCAATGAATTTGCGAGAATAATTTGTCATACCCAGGAATGATCTCAATTCCTTTAAGTTAGTTGGGTTTTTAGAATTCACTATAGCTTCCACCTTTTTCTTTTGGGGATTTAATCCTTCAGAGGTAACTTCATGTCCCAAGAAGTTTACACGAGTGCGGCACCATTGAGCTTTTTGCAGGGATAATTTGACACCTGCCCTTTTAAGTTGGCTGAGGACGTGTTTAAGCTCTGCGATGTGTTTTTCAAAGTCTGTGCTTTTGATTAAAACATCATCAACATAAGATAAGGTCCCCCTTTCCAGTGCGTCAGGCATAGCCTTATGCATGAATACAGCAAATTCATGTCCAGAATTTATGTATCCAAATGGAAGTCTCTGGAATGCATACTGAACCTTTTGGAAGGAGAATGCTAGCTTATATTGGTCCTCTTCATGTACCTTTATGGTCCAATATCCCTGTGCACAATCAATGGCAGTGAATATTTTGGATCCCTGCATTTGTGCTAGGCATTGGTCAATGTATGGTACAGGCCAGCCAGACATGTATACTCGTTTGTTTAGCTGTCTTAAGTCAGCACACAAACGCCATTGTCCATTGGGCTTAAGGACACCTAGAATAGGATTATTATAAGAGCTGTGCACCTGTCTGATAATACCTCTTTCTTCCAAATTCCTTATGATCTCTGCAAGAGAATCATATGAGGCTAAGGGAAGTCTGTATTGTTTGACAAATACAGGTGGTGCATCGGGATCTGTTTGTATTCTTGCAATGTGCAAGTCTGTAGTACCAAAGTCATAAGAATCCTTAGCAAAAATATCCTTGTACTCCATCAGGAGTTCTCGCAGCTGTTGGCGTTCATCATCGCTGGAACAGCCATTAGCTAAGGATATTTGCTCTTCGACTATTTGCTGAAATCCTGGAAAGATTTCAGGCTGTCCTATTTCATAGGCTTCTTCCAGTCTAGAGGTGAGATCCCCTTGATTATAATTTACATTGCTCCCATGACTCTGGGTATTGGGGTAATCTTGCTGTTTGATTGGCTGATCAAACACTAGAGAGGCTTCTTCAATTTTACAGATGCCTTCCTCTGAGCTGAAGGGATAAATAGACTGAACATTAAATAGACCCTCTGGCATAGATGCAAAGGATTGTTCTATTAATTGTTCTTCAGTTAGGTATCCTTCAGGTATTAGCCCAATTACATTATTCTGGAATCCAAAAGTGTAATAACTTGATTCCAGTGCATATCCTATGGTAGTTCCCTTGGATAATGTTATATCCTGTGGGGTCATGTTATGCACAATAATATGTATTGGAATAGTTCCAATATTCACCATAGGAGTGTAGGTTACTGTGACACCCAAATTTTGTATTCTATGGGAGAGGCAAATTAGTGTTTCAGAAGTTTTTAATTTCTGACCCTCTCTTTACCTGTAAGGGTAAAAGAAATTTATCAGCCCCAGCAGGAATTATAACATCGCTAGATACCTGCATATTCACAGCATATGGCAATTGCTGGTTTGATTTCAGGGCTGCATTTTCATCCTGAAATACTTCAGGGTCCCCCTTTAACCTGCTCCAGAGGCAAGAATTAATCAAATCTATTTGTATGGCATATCTATGTAAGATATCATTGCCAATGTATATTTGATTATGGGGAGTATTTAAAACTAAAAGCAGGTGCTTCACTGACTTATTGCCAATAGAGACAGATAATAAACACTTAGCTGTGATGTTATAGCTTTCAGACCTGTCATCCAGGCCATTGACACAGTGGTCTTGGGGAGAAAGATATTTAATCACTTTATGTTCAGCTATCTGCGCTAATAAACCTTCGCTTATATAGCTAGCTTCCTGTTTTAAGTTTATTTTAGCATACTTGGTTTTACCAAGGTCATGTACTTGTATAGGGATAAATAGATCCTCTTTAACTCTCTCAATCCCTGTGAGGTATTGAGCATGGTCTCCCCCCTTAGGGACTTTATGATCCCCCTTGTGGAGTGATATGGTTAATACATCGCCATCTAGGGAAATATTCGCTATCTTTCCAGGCGATATTTTAAAAGTATTACCATCAGAGCCACTAAAAGGAGTCTGATCATCTATTTGTAGAATAGTGATTTCAGGTGTAGAGTTATTCCTGAAATGAATCTCCACAGCATCTGGTTTCTCTTCCACCACGTGACAGCTGTGTCGGGTGCGAGATATACCAGATTTTTCGTAATTGATAGGCCGTTTAACTTGCGACCAAATTACATTATTTATGCAATCAATTATGGTGCTTAATCGTTTCAGGAGATCACTACCAATAATTAAACGATCAGTTGGCAGATCCACTATAATGACAGGGTGTCTTATGACCCTGTTCCCCAATTTAAATTTTAACCAGGCAGTACCGTAGACTTTTAGGGAGTCACCCCCAACACCTATTAGAGAACCGTCAAATTCTCTTATTTTGGGTTTGTGGGGTGTTAGCTCATTTAGCTGTGTGTAGTATCTGTGGGATAAGATAGTTGCCTGTGACCCAGTGTCAATTAATCCCCTGATAGGGTTGGAGACTGAATCTTGCAGCTCAACTAGTACATAATATCTTCCTGCAGTTTCTATCATTTCACACATAAAATTTGCATTCTTGTACATCTGTGGGCTTTGCCACGTTTTACCTGGATCCGCTGTGTCATTCGATGCAGAGGAAATTTCATACCTACCTGTTTCCCCTATGACAAGGTCAGCTGGGTTCTTGTGTACTGCATCTGTGGAAATAATGTTAAGAGAACACTGCAGAGGAAAAGTTTGGTTAATTTTTCCGGCTGATGTCGCTCATTGTCACAGCTAATTTGTCCGTTTCCGGTCTGTGGGGAGATAACATGATTAGTATCATTGATATTTATTACTACATTTTGTATATCTCTCCCCTCCCCTTCAGGTGATACTGCAGTATTTATGACTGTGCCTGTGGTCCACTGCTGACCACTGGCTGTACCCCTAAAAAAGTATTGTTCGGTTGCTGAGCCATAGATTTTTGACTCATATTAGCGATTTGTTCGCTCAACCGATTTAATTGGGTAAACAGCATATCTACCTGATTGTACAAGTTACCTCTACCCCTGGGCCTATCTCTTGGTGCCCCATTGTACTGATTCCTGGACCATTGGGTTCCCTCAGAATCAGGGCCACTATTTCTATTCTGGCGTGGTTGCCCCTGGGGTTCAGCTTGTTCAGCATTAGTACTTTGGGGAGCATTATATACCTGGGGTGTCTGGTTACCCTGAGAATATCTTCGCCGTCTATTGTATCTACCCTTGCGCGGATACCAATTATTTGGTGAGTATTCTCTTTGTGAGTAATTATTCACCTGATTATGTCCCCCACTTTGGTTATAGTCTCCCTGCGCCTCAACCTGTGTAGGGGGAGGGGCAGAATTAAACCTCTGTGGAGATGGCCTGTTTTGACTGGCCACCTCTGCATAAGTCCTCTTGTTAGACTCCAAATTGAGGGGGCTAGGTGACACCCTAGTTTCTGCCACAATTTTGGGTTTTGACTCCTTTTTAACCCCCTGCTCACTGGACTGCTGAATAGAGTATAACTTCGTACTCTCTTTGATCAGCCATTCCAATGAGCAGTCCTCATCAAAATCTCTAGCTAAGTTGATTTTGATGGGTGTAGGCAATGCTTCAAAAAATAAATTTACAAATTCTGAGCCATCAAATCTGGGATTATCTTCAGCCATACTGTACGCATTTTTCAATACAGAAAGGAATTCGACTGGACTCTGATTTGCACGACACTTTAAACCATATACCGCTATTTTCACGGCAGTTTTAGTGCGATATTGCCCGAATTCTTTTCTGCATTGTTGTTTTACCCCATTCCAGGAATGAATATTCATATCCTTTAGTGAAACAAAGAATTTGTGATGCTTACTGTCAAATACCCAAGGCTGAAATTCAATTTTCAATTTCTCACTTGTAACATTCATTATAGCTAACGCATTTTCAAAAGCCTGTAAATGATCAATTACAGATGTTGTTCCCTTATTGGAGAATATAGGTACTGCGCGTTGTACGAAGGTGATTATTTTATGGGAATCATAGACTTTATCAGACTTATTTTGGGATTCTCTGTTAGAGTTTCCCTCCCCCGCATCAGCTGCGCTACAGCTGTCCTCTGGATTTACATCCTGAGGGGATTGTCTATTTGGGAAATCTACTTCTGACCCATTAGGGGTCATTTGTCTATGTTGTTCTATATATTTTCGTACCTCGTCCCTGATGCGTTCGCTAAAGGAGTTAGCATTATCTGTATTATTCTCATTGCTAATATAGGGGTTTTCATTATGGCGATATGACCTTTTTAAATCGCTTAATTCTCTCTGGCTTTGCGCAAGCTGTTTATTTAAATCTTGTATCTGTGTGATTAAGTCTGTATTATGCTTATCTAAGGCTGTTAGGTTTTGGGCAAATTCATCCATTTTATTTTTTGGCTATTTTTAAACCCTCTTCGCGTCTGCGCGAGGAACGAATACTATTTTCTAGCTCCTGTATTTGCAATCGTTTGTCTGTGACACAAAACGACATTTCGTCAATTATGCATATTAAAAGGGGCCAGGAATTTAGTATTAGTTCGTCTCGCTTTATGGGAGCTTTGCATTGATTAATCATTAATAATTCCTGGAAGAATTCATTCTCTTCATTCCACATATTATTATTAACGGTAATATTTTTAGCCCTAGTTTCAAGCGTATCCATAAAATCATTTAATTCACCCGCAATATTAAACTTCCCTTTAAGGTAATTTAAGATATCTTTCTTAAGGACCTGACCTTTAGTAATAGGTATGGTTATGGGACCAATTTCATTGCTATGTATAGAATTAAATGAGTCACTTCTGGCTACAGACATTATTATATTGGTTTAGTACTTAGTTAAACTAAAACGCTAATACGATTTTTGCCAATAAAAAGAGAGAAGGAAAAATGTTATATTTAAAAAAAAAAAAATATTATTAATTTTGAAATATGAAAAATTAATATTTAGAAATATGAAAAATTAATATTTTTGATTAACTTTGAAAATATGAAAAATCAATATTTTTTTTAATTTTTCAAAATTAATCTTTAATAATATTTCAAGATATTAATGTCAATCTCGAAATATGAAAATTAATATTTCAACTTTTCAAAAAAAATTATATCTTCAAAATATTAATATCGAAATATGATTTTTTTTTTTTTTTCTCTTTTATAATAATTTCTATTTACTTACAAATATATTATATCAAATATGATGGAATATTAATAAATCTCAGCGGTGCCTCCAATTATTATGTCAGTATATTTATGAAAATCTTAGTGCTATCCAAATAATATATAAGTTTATGGCAGGGTTATAAACACAATCTTAAAATAATTTTCCTTAAAAATTGAAACCCTAATCAACCATGCATCTACTAGACCATACAATTAATATAAATATCTGAATTCTTTTATTTAGTTAATATCCATAAACATATTGAAGTATATTCGCAATAAAAGGAAATGAAACAAAATTTATATGCGTTAAAACCAACTCTTAAGATATGCTATTCTTCTTACAAAACCCAGAAAGATATACCTTCACAATTCAGCCTTTTATTTATTTAACACAATGGGACTAAAAACCTTTAACATCCAAGCAATACAATTCTAAACAGTGTTTATAAAACAATAGGATAATATATATATTCTGCTTTTTAACTGCAATTTATCCTAATACAGAATTAACTTACAATATCAGAACTTGCACAGATGATTTACCTAGCAAATCAGATACAGATTTAAAAGTATAATCTGCTCTTTAAATCTATTAACTGTAAAGGCTATGCATATGACTTATCTTACAAAACCCAGAAAACTGTATCTTTAAACTGCAGTGACTTTAAAATATCACATGTAATTAGCAGCCCTTTTCTTATACTCTATATATATATACGTTACCAAAATGAGATCCAACTTCAAGATTTTTCACACCTCATATAAAATAAGTGTAATTGCAATGGAATAGGAGAAATATGGCCCACTTTGTTTTTATAGTTTGACTGTGTCCCACGCAAAACAGTTTCAGTCAGTTACAAAAAACCTTTTAGACCAGTGTCTCTCCTTCCTTCTTTATACAACTTATTAGTCTAATCATAGGTGTGAAATATGGGTGGCCCTTCGAAACCTTGTCCCTCTATTGGATAACTGGATATCCCATTTCCAACAGCCAAAAATCTTTCTGGCTGTAGTTCTCTCGTGGCAACACCGGGTGGCAGCATTATAATTAGACAGTACAAATAAATGCAGCATGACAAAGAAATACAGTTATACATTAAAACATCTTTCTTTAAAATGTATATAATAACTGCCATAATGTCTTGCACCAGTCTTTCCCAATATCAATTATAGGTGAAGCGGCATCAGATTAATTTCCTGATCGTTTTGATATGAAACATCAATATCATCTAGCATTATATTAAAATAATTTAACACTGTTAATTATTAGCTTAAAATGTATTATAATTTTATCAGTATTCTGGCATTTCTTTGCAAATAACAGCTTATTTTTATATCTCCAGATTGGTAGTATTTAAAACTCCTGATATACTGCATTCACCCAGATGTAGTATGTAACATTTCTGTGTATTTCTTCCTGAATACATAAATCCTGTCTATGTAGATCTGAAATAAAAATAAATGTTAATGATCACTTCTCTTCAGGTCCATAAACATCTATTCATGTTCTTAAACACACAGAGGCTAAGCTATTCATGCTTTCAAAATTTGTATGTCTTGTATTTATTTCCCTAGTATATTTTATTTGAAATCTAACTACAGTTGCTTTGAAATCATAATGTAAGCCATGTGTCTTCACTGTGTGCTGTATGTTCACACCTTAGCATTTGTCTTTGTTTCCCAAGGCCTTTATTGCTCCACATGGGGTCAATCCACGAGTAGTTGTAAAAGTCTTAATACAGCACATTTCCTGTAAGTACTATGCTTATCCAACTATTTTAGATTTTATCCTTTTAAGTGATGGTCTGAAATTGGATAGACCAAATGTTTCATTGTATCAAAGTGCTGTCATTTAACATTGGTTCCCAGGCAATCATACAGAGGTTCCTGAAACTGTGTTAATTTTAGTTCCTTGCTAAATTGCATATTGAGTGTGTGAGATCTCCCAGAGATAATCCTTTGTTCTCAAGACCACGTGCACATCCACAGATTTATTAAATAAAGTTAAATATATTTCTATATGTTATTTAATAATATTTCAAATACCTTGACATAAATCCCCCTTTCCAATTCAAAAATATGTAGGACACATGTATTTGAATTGGATCAAAGTCATCTTTAAACTACAGTATGTCTTTAGTTCATTTGGTGATATGACACTTCATTCTCCCTCTATGACTTGTAGTTGGGATCTGGGATGACACGCTCGCAATTGATTGATATGGACCCATTTATCTATGAAACTTTCATTTTTGGGGATCCGTATTTTATAGGCCACTGGAGATATTTTGTCAGTAATGACGAAAGGACCTTTCCATGAGGGAAGAAATTTCTTCTCCCTAACCTGATCTCTTCCAAAGTTATAAAGATAAACTTTATCATTTATTTCATATTCCTTTTTGGATGTTTTGAGATCATAATAGGTTTTAGTGGCAGTTGCGGCTCTTTCTAAATTCCTTTGAGCAAATGCAAAGGCATATTGCAGGTGTTTTCTTAAGTTCTCCACATATTGATGTGTATTGGCAGCGTTTATCAAGTTTTGGTCTGATGTACGGTACAATAGATGCTGAGGTAGAACCATTCTTCTACCAGTCATCAGCTCAAAAGGTGACATTTTGGTAGCACTACTTGGAGTTGCTCTTAATGCCATTAAGACTAGAGGTAGTTTTACATCCCAGTCTTTACCTGTTTCACTCACAAACTTTTTGAGGATTTTAACAATGGACTGGTTGTAACGCTCTACACCACAACTTGAGGCAGCTCTATAAGCAATATGGAGCTTCCTTTTAACCCCTAGTATTTTCCACATTTTTGTCATCACTTCGCTAGTGAAATGGGTCCCCCGATCTGACTCGATTCTTTGGGGCAGACCAAATCTGGAAAATACATGTTTGATGAGCAATGCTGCACATGTTTCAGCACTATTGTTAGGTGCACTAATGCACTCTACCCATTTAGTGAACAGGCATGTCACTGTTAACATGTACTTGTTAACTCTTGATGATCTTGTTACCGGACCGATAAAATCAATTTGTATATCTGACCATGGCATTACCATCCCCTTCTTCTGCAATGGCGCTCTATGCGTTGGTGCAGTGGGTTGGAACTGTGGACAGATTAAACACCCTTGACAGTAGGTTTGAACATCTTTCAACATGTGTGGCCAAAAAGCATAATCACGTAATATTTCATACGTGAGTTTGGCACCACGATGACCAGATGTGGGAGCATCATGGGCATGTTGAAGCATTAGACCTCTGAACTTGGTGGGTACTACCCACTGCTGGATGCCAGTTTTGGAGGTTCTAATTAACAAACCATCCTGTAACTTGAATTGTGATCGGGATTTCATTAAGATTCTAAGATCTTCTTTGCCAATGCAATCATCTTTTGAGATGGGGTTGCTTTCAGGATCTTCTATGTGTTTATAGAAGATGCCTACAATGGGGTCTTCTTTTTGACTAGTGATCAGGTCCTCACTAGGAGAATCCTGACTCCATTGTACCAAGTTAGGCTCACTCTGTTGTTTTGCCTGGTTTCTGGTAATGGCTTCTACCTGAATTGCACCCATTAAGTGGTCAATATTAAGGAGTTCTCCAGTTATGGCTCCTTGTTTGGCTAATGAATCCGCAAGGTCATTGCCTTCCTTATCAGGACCTAGAACTCTGGAATGACCCTTGGTCTTTTTCCAGTGTATGGTTAAATCATTGGATACTACCAGATTATCAATCTCGCAGAACAATTTGCCATGCTTGACTGGTTTGTTATTGCTTTTCTGCATGCCATTTCTTTTCCAAGTTGGCAGGTATTCAAAAAAGCTGTCACGCACATAATTTGAGTCAGTTATGATCACAAATTCATTAATACTATGTTCAATGGTTTTGAAAACAGCAGTTAGTTCTGCAACCTGACTTGATCTTGGTCCAATGTTGAAACCTATAGATATATTTGGGAATCCATTTGCCCCAGTTATACCAATGCTAGCGACTAATCTGCGCTCATTATCAATAGTGGCATGGTAAGAACAACCATCAACATACACCCAAGGTAGTGTTTGACAATGGTCCTCATTGTACATTTTATATGGGGAAAGCAATTGTTCCTCCAGAAAATCATCTTCTGATAATTCTTCCCCAGGATCTCTAGCAGTACAGTTGTGGAGTTCAGCAAGCCCTTGTGCGACTGGATTCTTTTTATTCTGCTTGTAGCGAATTTCTAATGGCCAGCCTTGCAAGGAAAGAGTCCATGCTGTTATGCGGCTATTAGACAAATTTCCATCTCTTATTCTCTCACTTTGCAAATATAGCAAAGGCTGGTGGGCCGTTTCTACAATAATTTTCTCGCTCTGTATATAGCTGCGGAAATTTTGTAGAGCCCATACAGTAGATAAGAGGGCTTTTTCGCAATCGTTAAACTTTATTTCTACTGGGGATAGATTTTTGCTCGCATAAGCAATGGCTTTGTTCAAATTATCATGCTTTTGGTACAAAACAGCACTCATGCTTATATCTGTGTACCCTGTTTCTAAGTAGAAAGGTTTGCCACCTTCAGGGTACGCTAAGCAAGGTGCTTGAGTGAGTTTTCTCTTCAGCTCTCTGATGGCTGTCTCTTGAGACTCACCCCAGTGCCATTTCACATCTTTCTTTAGAAGAAGTAGTAGTGGTTTAGCTAATTCCGCATAATTATCAATGAATTTGCGAGAATAATTTGTCATACCCAGGAATGATCTCAATTCCTTTAAGTTAGTTGGGTTTTTAGAATTCACTATAGCTTCCACCTTTTTCTTTTGGGGATTTAATCCTTCAGTGGTAACTTCATGTCCCAAGAAGTTTACATGAGTGCGGCACCATTGAGCTTTTTGCAGGGATAATTTGACACCTGCCCTTTTAAGTTGGCTGAGGACGTGTTTAAGCTCTGCGATGTGTTTTTCAAAGTCTGTGCTTTTGATTAAAACATCATCAACATAAGATAAGGTCCCCCTTTCCAGTGCGTCAGGCATAGCCTTATGCATGAATACAGCAAATTCATGTCCAGAATTTATGTATCCAAATGGAAGTCTCTGGAATGCATACTGAACCTTTTGGAAGGAGAATGCTAGCTTATATTGGTCCTCTTCATGTACCTTTATGGTCCAATATCCCTGTGCACAATCAATGGCAGTGAATATTTTGGATCCCTGCATTTGTGCTAGGCATTGGTCAATGTATGGTACAGGCCAGCCAGACATGTATACTCGTTTGTTTAGCTGTCTTAAGTCAGCACACAAACGCCATTGTCCATTGGGCTTAAGGACACCTAGAATAGGATTATTATAAGAGCTGTGCACCTGTCTGATAATACCTCTTTCTTCCAAATTCCTTATGATCTCTGCAAGAGAATCATATGAGGCTAAGGGAAGTCTGTATTGTTTGACAAATACAGGTGGTGCATCGGGATCTGTTTGTATTCTTGCAATGTGCAAGTCTGTAGTACCACAGTCATAAGAATCCTTAGCAAAAATATCCTTGTACTCCATCAGGAGTTCTCGCAGCTGTTGGCGTTCATCATCGCTGGAACAGCCATTAGCTAAGGATATTTGCTCTTCGACTATTTGCTGAAATCCTGGAAAGATTTCAGGCTGTCCTATTTCATAGGCTTCTTCCAGTCTAGAGGTGAGATCCCCTTGATTATAATTTACATTGCTCCCATGACTCTGGGTATTGGGGTAATCTTGCTGTTTGATTGGCTGATCAAACACTAGAGAGGCTTCTTCAATTTTACAGATGCCTTCCTCTGAGCTGAAGGGATAAATAGACTGAACATTAAATAGACCCTCTGGCATAGATGCAAAGGATTGTTCTATTAATTGTTCTTCAGTTAGGTATCCTTCAGGTATTAGCCCAATTACATTATTCTGGAATCCAAAAGTGTAATAACTTGATTCCAGTGCATATCCTATGGTAGTTCCCTTGGATAATGTTATATCCTGTGGGGTCATGTTATGCACAATAATATGTATTGGAATAGTTCCAATATTCACCATAGGAGTGTAGGTTACTGTGACACCCAAATTTTGTATTCTATGGGAGAGGCAAATTAGTGTTTCAGAAGTTTTTAATTTCTGACCTCTCTTTACCTGTAAGGGTAAAAGAAATTTATCAGCCCCAGCAGGAATTATAACATCGCTAGATACCTGCATATTCACAGCATATGGCAATTGCTGGTTTGATTTCAGGGCTGCATTTTCATCCTGAAATACTTCAGGGTCCCCCTTTAACCTGCTCCAGAGGCAAGAATTAATCAAATCTATTTGTATGGCATATCTATGTAAGATATCATTGCCAATGTATATTTGATTATGGGGAGTATTTAAAACTAAAAACAGGTGCTTCACTGACTTATTGCCAATAGAGACAGATAATAAACACTTAGCTGTGATGTTATAGCTTTCAGACCTGTCATCCAGGCCATTGACACAGTGGTCTTGGGGAGAAAGATATTTAATCACTTTATGTTCAGCTATCTGCGCTAATAAACCTTCGCTTATATAGCTAGCTTCCTGTTTTAAGTTTATTTTAGCATACTTGGTTTTACCAAGGTCATGTACTTGTATAGGGATAAATAGATCCTCTTTAACTCTCTCAATCCCTGTGAGGTATTGAGCATGGTCTCCCCCCTTAGGGACTTTATGATCCCCCTTGTGGAGTGATATGGTTAATACATCGCCATCTAGGGAAATATTCGCTATCTTTCCAGGCGATATTTTAAAAGTATTACCATCAGAGCCACTAAAAGGAGTCTGATCATCTATTTGTAGAATAGTGATTTCAGGTGTAGAGTTATTCCTGAAATGAATCTCCACAGCATCTGTTTTCTCTTCCACCACGTGACAGCTGTGTCGGGTGCGAGATATACCAGATTTTTCGTAATTGATAGGCCGTTTAACTTGCGACCAAATTACATTATTTATGCATTCAATTATGGTGCTTAATCGTTTCAGGAGATCACTACCAATAATTAAACGATCAGTTGGCAGATCCACTATAATGACAGGGTGTCTTATGACCCTGTTCCCCAATTTAAATTTTAACCAGGCAGTACCGTAGACTTTTAGGGAGTCACCCCCAACACCTATTAGAGAACCGTCAAATTCTCTTATTTTGGGTTTGTGGGGTGTTAGCTCATTTAGCTGTGTGTAGTATCTGTGGGATAAGATAGTTGCCTGTGACCCAGTGTCAATTAATCCCCTGATAGGGTTGGAGACTGAATCTTGCAGCTCAACTAGTACATAATATCTTCCTGCAGTTTCTATCATTTCACACATAAAATTTGCATTCTTGTACATCTGTGGGCTTCGCCACGTTTTACCTGGATCCGCTGTGTCATTCGATGCAGAGGAAATTTCATACCTACCTGTTTCCCCTATGACAAGCTCAGCTGGGTTCTTGTGTACTGCATCTGTGGAAATAATGTTAAGAGAACACTGCAGAGGAAAAGTTTGGTTAATTTTTCCCGGCTGATGTCGCTCATTGTCACAGCTAATTTGTCCGTTTCCGGTCTGTGGGGAGATAACATGATTAGTATCATTGATATTTATTACTACATTTTGTATATCTCTCCCCTCCCCTTCAGGTGATACTGCAGTATTTATGACTGTGCCTGTGGTCCACTGCTGACCACTGGCTGTACCCCTAAAAAAGTATTGTTCGGTTGCTGAGCCATAGATTTTTGACTCATATTAGCGATTTGTTCGCTCAACCGATTTAATTGGGTAAACAGCATATCTACCTGATTGTACAAGTTACCTCTACCCCTGGGCCTATCTCTTGGTGCCCCATTGTACTGATTCCTGGACCATTGGGTTCCCTCAGAATCAGGGCCACTATTTCTATTCTGGCGTGGTTGCCCCTGGGGTTCAGCTTGTTCAGCATTAGTACTTTGGGGAGCATTATATACCTGGGGTGTCTGGTTACCCTGAGAATATCTTCGCCGTCTATTGTATCTACCCTTGCGCGGATACCAATTATTTGGTGAGTATTCTCTTTGTGAGTAATTATTCACCTGATTATGTCCCCCACTTTGGTTATAGTCTCCCTGCGCCTCAACCTGTGTAGGGGGAGGGGCAGAATTAAACCTCTGTGGAGATGGCCTGTTTTGACTGGCCACCTCTGCATAAGTCCTCTTGTTAGACTCCAAATTGAGGGGGCTAGGTGACACCCTAGTTTCTGCCACAATTTTGGGTTTTGACTCCTTTTTAACACCCTGCTCACTGGACTGCTGAATAGAGTATAACTTCGTACTCTCTTTGATCAGCCATTCCAATGAGCAGTCCTCATCAAAATCTCTAGCTAAGTTGATTTTGATGGGTGTAGGCAATGCTTCAAAAAATAAATTTACAAATTCTGAGCCATCAAATCTGGGATTATCTTCAGCCATACTGTACGCATTTTGCAATACAGAAAGGAATTCGACTGGACTCTGATTTGCACGACACTTTAAACCATATACCGCTATTTTTACGGCAGTTTTAGTGCGATATTGCCCGAATTCTTTTCTGCATTGTTGTTTTACACCATTCCAGGAATGAATATTCATATCCTTTAGTGAAACAAAGAATTTGTGATGCTTACTGTCAAATACCCAAGGCAGAAATTCAATTTTCAATTTCTCACTTGTAACATTCATTATAGCTAACGCATTTTCAAAAGCCTGTAAATGATCAATTACAGATGTTGTTCCCTTATTGGAGAATATAGGTACTGCGCGTTGTACGAAGGTGATTATTTTATGGGAATCATAGACTTTATCAGACTTATTTTGGGATTCTCTGTTAGAGTTTCCCTCCCCCGCATCAGCTGCGCTACAGCTGTCCTCTGGATTTACATCCTGAGGGGATTGTCTATTTGGGAAATCTACTTCTGACCCATTAGGGATCATTTGTCTATGTTGTTCTATATATTTTCGTACCTCGTCCCTGACGCGTTCGCTAAAGGAGTTAGCATTATCTGTATTATTCTCATTGCTAATACAGGGGTTTTCATTATGGCGATATGACCTTTTTAAATCGCTTAATTCTCTCTGGCTTTGCGCAAGCTGTTTATTTAAATCTTGTATCTGTGCGATTAAGTCTGTATTATGCTTATCTAAGGCTGTTAGGTTTTGGGCAAATTCATCCATTTTATTTTTGGCTATTTTTAAACCCTCTTCGCGTCTGCGCGAGGAACGAATACTATTTTCTAGCTCCTGTATTTGCAATCGTTTGTCTGTGACACAAAACGACATTTCGTCAATTATGCATATTAAAAGGGGCCAGGATTTTAGTATTAGTTCGTCTCGCTTTATGGGAGCTTTGCATTGATTAATCATTAATAATTCCTGGAAGAATTCATTCTCTTCATTCCACATATTATTATTAACGGTAATATTTTTAGCCCTAGTTTCAAGCGTATCCATAAAATCATTTAATTCACCCGCAATATTAAACTTTCCTTTAAGGTAACTTAAGATATCTTTCTTAAGGACCTGACCTTTAGTAATAGGTATGGTTATGGGACCAATTTCATTGCTATGTATAGAATTAAATGAGTCACTTCTGGCTACAGACATTATTATATTGGTTTAGTACTTAGTTAAACTAAAACGCTAATACGATTTTTGCCAATAAAAAGAGAGAAGGAAAAATGTTATATTTCAAAAAAAAAAAAAATATTATTAATTTTGAAATATGAAAAATTAATATTTAGAAATATGAAAAATTTATATTTTTGATTAACTTTGAAAATATGAAAAATCAATATTTTTTTTAATTTTTCAAAATTAATCTTTAATAATATTTCAAGATATTAATGTCAATCTCGAAATATGAAAATTAATATTTCAACTTTTCAAAAAAAATTATATCTTCAAAATATTAATATCGAAATATGAATTTTTTTTTTTTTTTTCTCTTTTATAATAATTTCTATTTACTTACAAATATATTATATCAAATATGATGGAATATTAATAAATCTCAGCGGTGCCTCCAATTATTATGTCAGTATATTTATGAAAATCTTAGTGCTATCCAAATAATATATAAGTTTATGGCAGGGTTATAAACACAATCTTAAAATAATTTTCCTTAAAAATTGAAACCCTAATCAACCATGCATCTACTAGACCATACAATTAATATAAATATCTGAATTCTTTTATTTAGTTAATATCCATAAACATATTGAAGTATATTCGCAATAAAAGGAAATGAAACAAAATTTATATGCGTTAAAACCAACTCTTAAGATATGCTATTCTTCTTACAAAACCCAGAAAGATATACCTTCACAATTCAGCCTTTTATTTATTTAACACAATGGGACTAAAAACCTTTAACATCCAAGCAATACAATTCTAAACAGTGTTTATAAAACAATAGGATAATATATATATTCTGCTATTTAACTGCAATTTATCCTAATACAGAATTAACTTACAATATCAGAACTTGCACAGATGATTTACCTAGCAAATCAGATACAGATTTAAAAGTATAATCTGCTCTTTAAATCTATTAACTGTAAAGGCTATGCATATGACTTATCTTACAAAACCCAGAAAACTGTATCTTTAAACTGCAGTGACTTTAAAATATCACATGTAATTAGCAGCCCTTTTCTTATACTCTATATATATATATACGTTACCAAAATGAGATCCAACTTCAAGATTTTTCACACCTCATATAAAATAAGTGTAATTGCAATGGAATAGGAGAAATATGGCCCACTTTGTTTTTATAGTTTGACTGTGTCCCACGCAAAACAGTTTCAGTCAGTTACAAAAAACTTTTTAGACCAGTGTCTCTCCTTCCTTCTTTATACAACTTATTAGTCTAATCATAGGTGTGAAATATGGGTGGCCCTTCGAAACCTTGTCCCTCTATTGGATAACTGGATATCCCATTTCCAACAGCCAAAAATCTTTCTGGCTGTAGTTCTCTCGTGGCAACACCGGGTGGCAGCATTATAATTAGACAGTACAAATAAATGCAGCATGACAAAGAAATACAGTTATACATTAAAACATCTTTCTTTAAAATGTATAATAACTGCCATAATGTCTTGCACCAGTCTTTCCCAATATCAATTATAGGTGAAGCGGCATCAGATTAATTTCCTGATCGTTTTGATATGAAACATCAATATCATCTAGCATTATATTAAAATAATTTAACACTGTTAATTATTAGCTTAAAATGTATTATAATTTTATCAGTATTCTGGCATTTCTTTGCAAATAACAGCTTATTTTTATATCTCCAGATTGGTAGTATTTAAAACTCCTGATATACTGCATTCACCCAGATGTAGTATGTAACATTTCTGTGTATTTCTTCCTGAATACATAAATCCTGTCTATGTAGATCTGAAATAAAAATAAATGTTAATGATCACTTCTCTTCAGGTCCATAAACATCTATTCATGTTCTTAAACACACAGAGGCTAAGCTATTCATGCTTTCAAAATTTGTATGTCTTGTATTTATTTCCCTAGTATATTTTATTTGAAATCTAACTACAGTTGCTTTGAAATCATAATGTAAGCCATGTGTCTTCACTGTGTGCTGTATGTTCACACCTTAGCATTTGTCTTTGTTTCCCAAGGCCTTTATTGCTCCACATGGGGTCAATCCACGAGTAGTTGAAAAAGTCTTAATACAGCACATTTCCTGTAAGTACTATGCTTATCCAACTATTTTAGATTTTATCCGTTTAAGTGATGGTCTGAAATTGGATAGACCAAATGTTTCATTGTATCAAAGTGCTGTCATTTAACATTGGTTCCCAGGCAATCATACAGAGGTTCCTGAAACTGTGTTAATTTTAGTTCCTTGCTAAATTATACAATTGCATAATTTAACATATTGAGTGTGTGAGATCTCCCAGAGATAATCCTTTGTTCTCAAGACCATGTGCACATCCACAGATTTATTAAATAAAGTTAAATATATTTCTATATGTTATTTAATAATATTTCAAATACCTTGACACTTCAGAAGCTTTGCGATTTTAAGAGTGCTGCATCCCTCTGCAAGATATCTCACTATTTTTTACTTTTCTGAGCCTGTCAAGTCCTTCTTTTGACCCATTTTGCCAAAGGAAAGGAAGTCGCCTAATAATTATGCACACCTGATATAGGGTGTTGATGTCATTAGACCACACCCCTTCTCATTACAGAGATGCACATCACCTAATATGCTTAATTGGTAGTAGGCTTTCGAGCCTATACAGCTTGGAGTAAGACAACATGCATAAAGAGGATGATGTGGTCAAAATACTCATTTGCCTAATAATTCTGCACTCCCTGTATATACAGGGAGTGCAGAATTATTAGGCAAGTTGTATTTTTGAGGATTAATTTTATTATTGAACAACAACCATGTTCTCAATGAACCCAAAAAACTCATTAATATCAAAGCTGAATAGTTTTGGAAGTAGTTTTTAGTTTGTTTTTAGTTATAGCTATTTTAGGGGGATATCTGTGTGTGCAGGTGACTATTACTGTGCAAAATTATTAGGCAACTTAACAAAAAACCAATATATACCCATTTCAATTATTTATTTTTACCAGTGAAACCAATATAACATCTCAACATTCACAAATATACATTTCTGACATTCAAAAACAAAACAAAAACAAATCAGTGACCAATATAGCCACCTTTCTTTGCAAGGACACTCAAAAGCCTGCCATCCATGGATTCTGTCAGTCTTTTGATCTGTTCATCATCAACATTGCGTGCAGCAGCAACCACAGCCTCCCAGACACTGTTCAGAGAGGTGTACTGTTTTCCCTCCTTGTAAATCTCACATTTGATGATGGACCACAGGTTCTCAATGGGGTTCAGATCAGGTGAACAAGGAGGCCATGTCATTAGATTTTCTTCTTTTATACCCTTTCTTGCCAGCCACGCTGTGGAGTACTTGGACGCGTGTGATGGAGCATTGTCCTGCATGAAAATCATGTTTTTCTTGAAGGATGCAGACTTCTTCCTGTACCACTGCTTGAAAAAGGTGTCTTCCAGAAACTGGCAGTAGGACTGGGAGTTGAGCTTGACTCCATCCTCAACCCGAAAAGGTCCCACAAGCTCATCTTTGATGATACCAGCCCAAACCAGTACTCCACCTCCACCTTGCTGGTGTCTGAGTCGGACTGGAGCTCTCTGCCCTTTACCAATCCAGCCACGGGCCCATCCATCTGGCCCATCAAGACTCACTCTCATTTCATCAGTCCATAAAACCTTAGAAAAATCTGTCTTGAGATATTTCTTGGCCCAGTCTTGACTTTTCAGCTTGTGTGTCTTGTTCAGTGGTGGTCGTCTTTCAGCCTTTCTTACCTTGGCCATGTCTCTGAGTATTGCACACCTTGTGCTTTTGGGCACTCCAGTGATGTTGCAGCTCTGAAATATGGCCAAACTGGTGGCAAGTGGCATCTTGGCAGCTGCACGCTTGACTTTTCTCAGTTCATGGGCAGTTATTTTGCACCTTGGTTTTTCCACACGCTTCTTGCGACCCTGTTGACTATTTTGAATGAAACGCTTGATTGTTAGATGATCACGCTTCAGAAGCTTTGCAATTTTAAGAGTGCTGCATCCCTCTGCAAGATATCTCACTATTTTTGACTTTTCTGAGCCTGTCAAGTCCTTCTTTTGACCCATTTTGCCAAAGGAAAGGAAGTTGCCTAATAATTATGCACACCTGATATAGGGTGTTGATGTCATTAGACCACACCCCTTCTCATTACAGAGATGCACATCACCTAATATGCTTAATTGGTAGTAGGCTTTCGAGCCTATACAGCTTGGAGTAAGACAACATGCATAAAGAGGATGATGTGGTCAAAATACTCATTTGCCTAATAATTCTGCACTCCCTGTATATATATATATATATATACTTACACACACACATATATACATATATATATACACACTCACACACACACACATATATACATATATATATATACACACTCACACACACATATATATATATATATATACACACTCACACACACACACACACACACACACACACACACACACACACATATATATATATACACACACTCACACACACACACACACATATATATATATACACTTACACACACACACATATATACATATATATATATATATACTATATATATATATATATATATATATATATATATATATATATATACTGTATACACACATTCAGATTTTTGTTTTTCACTTAAATGTCAAACTAACGTATTGGTGTACAGTACACTGAAAATATCGTAGTACATGTCTATACTGAAGAGTAAACAGGAAACCCATATATAGTAATGTTTTAAGTATTGCATTATCATTAACAGCAGCTTTATTTCCGTTCAACACCAACTAACAAGTTAGCTGCTCTATGAGCCAGATTGTACATACACTTTGCAAGGCATTGATTATTGGTGATCGGTGGTACTGTCAAAGCCCCATAAAATAGCCAACATCACATGAAAAAAACAAAGTTAACTTTGTAATAAGTTTTCTAAAGGGACAGTCAAAAATGTTATTGTTTAAAAATATAGATAATCCCTTTATTACCCATTCCCCAGTTTTGCACAACCAACACAGCTATATTAATATACTTTTTACCTCTGTGATTACCTTGTATCTAAGCATCTCCTGACAGCCCCCTGATCAAATGACTTTTTATTTATTATCTATTGACTTGCATTTAAGCCAACTATTGCTGTGTTGTGCACAACCCACAGGCGTGAGCACAATGTTATCTATAGGGCTCACATGAACTAGCATCCCCGTGTTGCGAAAAGCTAATAAAATAGCATGTGATAAAAGGCTGTCTATAGTGGCTTAGAAACAGGCAGAAATTTAAGGGTTAAAGGTTTTAAAGTATATTGATATAACAATGTTGGTTGTGCAAAGCTGGGGAATTATCTATCTTTTTAAACAATAACAATTTTGGTGTTGACTGTCCCTTTAAGGAAAGTTAAAGGGACATGAAACTCAATTTTTTTCTTTCATGATTTAGAAATAGCATCCAATTTTAAACAACTTTCTAATTTACTTATATTATCTAATTTGCTTTGTTCTCTTGATATCCTTTGCTGAAAAGCATATCTAGATAGGCTCAGTAGCTGCTGATTGGTGGCTGCACATAGATGCCTCATGTGATTGGCTCACCAATGTGCATTGCTATTTCTCAAACAAAGATAACTAAGGAATGAAGCAAATTAGATAATAGAAGTAAATTGGAATGTTGTTTAAAATAGTTTTCTCTACCTGAATCATGAAAGAAAAATTGTGGGTTTAGTGTCCCTTTAAGTGCTTTGTAAAGTAAAAATAAGCTACTAAAATAAGTAGCTATCAGTAATTAAATTGTCTTTTGCTCAAACTTGTCAAACCTATGTGAATCATTTTTATATCCAGGGAATCTGGAAATGCATTCAGTTCGCACATATTGTATCACAAAAATAAATATGCTCCTGATTGCTATAATCAGACCACAATAGCAGGTCTGATTAAACGTCTGTGGAGATTAGAATTTAAAGAATAAAAACTGTCACTCATTTTGCAGGACAGTTCTGGTTTGGACATTCTGTTCTACTGGCACTGGACTCCCTTTGCCATAAATGTCCAAAGTGATTACCTTGTACTGTAACACTTGGTCACATCCCTAAAATGTCCACAGCACAACCTGATCCATCCTCCAACTGCTGCCAGGCTACAAGTTTCCTTTTCTGACTTTTGCTTCCACTTTTTCTTCTTTTTGTTAAAATCTTTTTTTTTTTTGGGGGGGGGTATAGGGTAAATAAAATATAAAATCAACATTTAATTAATTTTGTTTTTGTTTGTTAACAATCCCCAAATGGGAGTAAGCATGTCTTAATAGATCAAAACTTCATACTAGTCTAACCAATGGGGCTGGAAATAGACTTTTAGAAGAGTGTGTTTTATATTGTGTTATATCAGCTATGAGTATAGCATGTAGCCAAAACGCATAAGCTATTTCTGTTTTATGATGCAAAGACTAATGTTGCTTGTTCCATGGCTTCACTATGAATAATTTTTAATCCAGTAGAAAATATAGGCAACGTTTTACAGAGTGCTACTCTCAGTTTCCCGTTTCCATTTGTTGCCTATCCCTTTTTTTAAAGATAATTTAGATAAGATTACATAGATAATGTAATAGAATAAGCAGTACAATATGTGACATATTTGTTACAAATAAATAGACAAAAAAAGACAATTTGGTCATGGCTTTGAAATGTAACCTCTATTTATTATCTGGAAAGCAATAAAGATAGTACATTGTTTCTAGACCAACAAACATTTATTTTATTTGCACAAGAGTACCAGATAAATGAGTTAACCTAATTTTACAATGTGATATTAGAAACATTTTTCTTTTTAATTGGTTCAATTTTTTAAAGTCACATAATCTGTTGCTTATTTTACTGCAGTGCATGCCATATAAATCACCTAGCAAAATCAATTGTAGCCCCCCCCCCCCCCAATTCAGGGTTTATCTTACTTTTGCAGAAATTATTTCTAATACATCTAGAAAATGAATTTCATTCATCTCACCTTCATTCAGAGAAAGATAAATTTGAAATGTCAGAGTTGTAGCGGATATGTCACTAAGAATTGATCTGCCTGTGCTTGTGCCTATTTCAGCAGGTGCTAAGCTTGTGAGTAAGGTGCATTTATTTTCTCCTATCACAAAGCGCAGGGAAAACTTTCAAGTATCAGCTAGATCAATGATAGAAATCAAAAGCAACTAGAACAGCAACACCTTCATTAATTTCAGGTTTATCTACAAGAGATACATTAATTCACTTTTTTGTTAGCTTCAGTGATAGTATAAATCTTTTTTAAAGTCTGAATTAGCAATATATGTTACTGTGCCAATGCATTCCATAACCTGGAAAGCTGAAATATCGCTGGTTAAGGCATGCTGAGATACTGTAATATAAGAATATAATATAAGAATATAAACTGTCTAGGCCCTTCTATTGCCTCCCTTTAAAAAAAACAAACATAAATGTATAAATAAATGGATAATTACACACATCAGGGCTAGATTATGAGTGTCACGGTAACCTGAGCGACTTCGAATTTAACGTGCATTGAGGTAACGCGATCTCGGAGCTTTGGTTAACTGTTACGCGAGACAAAAAAGTGCCACAAAAAAACATCAAAAATACATTTAACAGTACAGTTACACTCATAATAACACTAATAAAATTATTATTAAAAAATGTATTAAAAAGTAATAAGTGCTCAAAGATGAGGTCTCAGGTGTTAGAAAAAAATGCATTCATAGGGCTTTAACATAAAGATACATACATACATACGCTCACTGGCCACTTTATTAGGTACACCTAGCGGGTTGGACCCCCATTTGCCTTCAGAACGTATGTCTTAATTCTTCTTGGCATAGATTCAACAAGGTATTAGAAATATTCCCCAGACATTTTGGTCCCTATTGATATGATAGCATCACGCAGTTGCTTTGTGAATCACCCGTTCCACCATATCCCAAAGATGCTCTATTGGATTGAGATCTGGTGACTGTGGAGGCCATTGGAGTACAGTGAACTCATTGTCATGTTCAAGAAACCAGTTTGAGATGATTTGAGCTTTGTGACATGGTGCATTATCCTGCTAGAAGTAGCCATTAGAAGATAGGTGCACTGTAGTCATAAAGGGATGGACATGGTCAGCAACAATACTCAATTGGTACTAAGCAACCCAAAGCGTGCCAAGAAAATATCCCCCACACCATTGCACCACCACCAGACTGAACCGTTGATACCAGGCAGGATGGATCCATGATTTCATGATTTCACCTTCTGACCCTACTATCTGAATGTTGCAGCTGAAATCTCGACTCATCAGAACAGGCAACATTTTTCCAATCCAATTTTGCTGAGCCTGTGCGAATTGTAGCCTCAGATTCCTGTTGTTAGCTGACAGATGTGGCACCCAGTGTGGTCTTCTGCTACTTCAAGGTTCGACGTGTTGTGCATTCAGAGAGGGTATTCTGCATACCATGGTTGTAATGAGTGGTTACAAACCAGTCTGCCCATTCTCCTCTGACCTCTGACATCAACAAGGCATTTTCGTTCACAGAACTGCCGCTGGATATTTTCTAGAGAGAGAGAGAGAGAGAGAGGTATATATATATATATATTTTACCAAAAAATAATCATATATATATACATTATATATATATATATATATATAGATAGATAGATAGATAGATAGATAGATAGATAGATAGATAGATAGATTTATTAAAGAATAAATAGAAAATATATAATTTTTTTTTTGCAGTTTTCGTGGTTCATTGAAGTCTACAGGAAACTACGTTAACACAGTCGCGATTTTCAAAGTTCAACTTTTTGCACGGGTCAGGTTGCAATAACTTTCTGCTTTCAACTCATAATACAAATGCAACCCGAGCCACACAAAAAGCCTCCATCTAGCAATGTTAACACAAGAGCAGGTGTGCTATAGCGCTCCCACAATGGGCTAGATAACAAACGATAACTGTTGCACGTGAGCGATATCAGGTTTTTGCACGTGACGGAAATAGTGCGTGTAACAAGTTGAAAGTAAACGCAATTACAAATTACACTTGTGGGATTAGCATGACTGCAACTCTCATGTAAATGGTAGTGCGTTTAAAAAAAAAAGTTGTATAAAACACAACATAAATACATTCAAAATTACAGTTACACTTATATAAATATAAAAATTTCAATATAAATATTTAAAAAAGTTATAAGGGTTAAAAGTTTTATGGTATATGACAAGGTGTTTGAATTGCAAAGAGCTATATTGTATATATGCATACTTATACATGTCTAAATATGTGCGTGTATATGTATATACGTATGTGTGTACAGATGTATTTAAAGGGCCAATTAACCCCAAAAAATTATTTCACGATTCAGATAGAGAATACAATTTTAAACAACATTCCAATTTACTTCTATTATCTAATTTGATGCAATCTTTAGAAATCCTTTGTTAAAGAAATAGCAAAGCACATTGGTGAGCCAATCACATGAAGCATCTATGTGCAGCCACCAATCAGAAGCTACTGAGCCTATCTAGATATGCTTTTCAGGAAAGAATATCAAGAGAATGAAGCAAAATAGATAATATAAGTAAATTAGAAAGTTGTTTAAAATAGTATTATCTATCTGAATCATGAAAGATAAAAAATTGGGTTTAATGTCCCTTTAAGTATTTATACGTTTTACTGTACATATTTAACATTCAAAGGTACTTCACTTACAAGATAATGTACACTACTTTTTATTGTAAATACATATTTCTATAAATATCTATATATACCTATACCTGTATATCTATTCCTATAGATATATAGGGATATAAATTATCACATTTATATAGAAATACATATTTACTAGTAAAAATAAATATATGCAAAGAATATATGTGTAACACGCATCGGTGTTCGTGCTTTCGGGCTAACGTGGTGTCTGGTTAGAGCGTATGAAAAATTACACTTGTGTGACAGTGACTATAAAAAAAATTTAAGAACGCAATGTGATATTAGTTATTTTTCATGTACACTAACTGGACACTGCAATTTAGGTCTAACGTGGTGGCGGGTTACTGCACAAAAAGAATTGTAGCTGGTTTTGAGCTTTTTGTTGCAGTTCACGTTTAAACACTTTTAAAAGTAAAGTTTGTGTGAATAAACAATACAAACTATATATTGTTTTTTTTCAGCAGACCCAGCAGATTCAAAATATATCATTATTATATGTGTATGTATCATCAGGTTTAAAAAATAGTGCGTAAAATGTGATTATTGTTTTTTTAATAGTATGTAATTTCATTTTTCTAAGCTCTATCATCAAAGCATGTGTGGATAAATACTTGTAGTAGGTAGCCTGTCTGAAATAAGCAGAAATTAAGAACATTTCACTGTTTTTTCCCCACTGTTTTATTGCAGACATGTCAATTTGATAAATTATGAAAAACAGCATCTTAGAATTTACTGTACTGTTTTCAGCAATTAAACAGTTCTAGCCACCTGAGAAATAAATTAAATGGGAGTACACAAAGCACACATTTTCAGAAAGTACACCCCTTGGTGCATCAAATGAGGGGCTACAAGTATCTCTAGCAGGAATTTGGGGTGCACAGCAATTAATGGAATAAGTTGCATTGCTTTAAAAAAAACTATTCTCAGCAAAGAGCCATATTCCACTTATTATTACATTGTCTATTGTTGTTCTAGCGATACATGAAGCCCCCAATTTGATGCGCCAAAGGGAGTACTTTCCAAAAATGTGTACTTTATGTAATATATCTTAATTTTCCAGGTGGATACAGCTGTCTGATTGCAGATATAACCCGGTAAAGTTGAAAGACTATTTTTTCTTTAAGAAGATTTCAAGATTGCCATGTCTGTAACAAAACAGTTCTAACTACTTGAGAAGTTAAAATTTGCTACAAAAAGTACACATTTGTAAAGAGCACACCCCTTGGCACATCAAATGAGAGGCTAAAAATATTAAAATAGGAGTGCAAAGCAAGTAAAGGAATATGGCAGTTTGTTTAGAAAATATTCCCCTAGATTTGGAGTTTTGTCGGTAAAGACCTGTGGTGCTAATGAGCCTTTTTTTTCCAGCGCACCCTTAAGAAAATGCTGGTATTACGAGTTTTCTGAATGGCTGCGTTAGCCTCAGAAAAGTGAGCGTTGAGCCAAATTTAGCTCCACATCTACTCTCAATACCAGCGTTGCTTACGGTAGCAGTAAGCTGGAAAAACGTGCTCGTGCACGATATCCCCATAGGATACAATGGGGCTGAAAAAAAACCTAACACCTGCAAAAAAGCAGCGTTCAGCTCCTAATGCAGCCCCATTGTTTCCTATGGGGAAACACTTTCTAAGTCTACACCTAACACCCTAACATGAACCCCGAGTCTAAACACCCCTAACCTTACACTTATTAACCCCTAATCTGCCGCCCCCGCTATCGCTGACACCTACATTATATTATTAACCCCTAATATGCCGCTCCGGACACCGCCGCAACCTACATTATAGCTATGAACCCCTAATCTGCTGTCCCTAACATCACCAATACCTATATTATATTTATTAACCCCTAATCTGTCCCCCCTAACATTGCCGCCACCTACCTACACTTATTAACCCCTAATCTGCCGACCAGACATCGCCGACACTATAATAAATGTATTAACCCCTAAACCACCGCACTCCTGCCTCGCAAACACTAAAATAAATTTTATTAACCCCTAATCTGCCCTCCCTAACATAGCCGCTACCTACCTACAATTATTAACCCCTAATCTCCCGCCCCCAACGTCGCTGCTACTATAATAAAGTTATTAACCCCTAAACCTGTCTAACTCTAACCCTAACAACCCCCTAAGTTAAATATAATTTAAATAAAACTAACTAAAATTACTATCATTAAATAAATTAATCCTATTTAAAACTAAATTCTTACCTATAAAAAAAACCTAATATAGCTACAATATAACTAATAATTAATAACTAATAACCTCTCCTCTCATCCACCACCTCCTTTTCCTGCCCTGACCAATCTATCTGCCAGTAAAATTCCACCCTTACATCGGTCATTGACACTCTGGCCCCTCCAACCTTAGCTCAGAAACCACACTCTCATTCTCAGCCCTGGCATACTCCTCTGACACGATACCTACGCAGATGCTCCCGTACTGCTGAGCGACATTGGAGGTAATCTCGGAGTTCAGCTGACTTTCTTCACTACAAGTTCATCCTGAACTCCTACTATTCTGCCCTTAATCTTCATAAGCAACAATATATTTCTAATCTCATCTCTACTCTTTCCTCTAACCCTAAACGTCTGTTCTCTATGTTCAACACTCTTCTCCGCCCACCCCCACCTCCTAACACAACATCTCTCTCAGCTCAAGATTTTGCAAGGCACTTCAACAACAAAATTGACTCATCAGAAGTGAAATCAGCTCTCAACATACTTCCAATCTCCCACCCCCTCAAAAGCTCACGATCACCCAAAACCCAAATATCCAAAAATGCAGCTCTTTTGCCCCTGTTAATGAGGATGAAGTTTCTGCCCTTATACTGTCCTCCCACCTCACTAACTGTCCCCTCGACCCCATCCCCTCAAAGCTACTCCCCTCTCTTCTACCCTCACCCCCATATTCACACACATTTTCAACCTCTCCCTCAGCACTGGTATATTTCCCTCATCTCTAAAACATGCACTGGTCACACCTATCCTCAAAAAACCTTCCCTTGATCCAACCTCCCCTTACAATTACCGCCCTATTTCCCTAATCCCTCTTGCCTCAAAGCTCCTCAAAAAGCTAGTTTACGCACGTCTATCCCATTTCCTTACACTAAACTCTCTTCTTGACCCACTGCAATCTGGATTTCGTTCCCATCACTCTACAGAGACAGCAATTGTCAAGGTTACCAATGACCTACTTACAGCAAAATCCAAAGGCCACTTCTCTCTGCTTATCCTCCTTGACCTGTCTGCAGCCTTTGACACTGTTGACCACCCTCTTCTGCTCCAAACCCTCCAATCTTTCGGCATCTGTGACACAGCTCTCTCGTGGTTCTCTTCCTATCTGACTAACCGTACATTTAGTGTAGCCTTCTCCTCTGCCCCGTTACCACTTTCTGTTGAGGTACCTCAAGGCTCTGTCCTTGGTCCCCTTCTCTTTTCAATCTACACGTCGTCACTAGGTTCCTTAATAAAGTCCCATGGGTTTCAATACCATTTGTATGCTGATGACACCCAAATCTACCTCTCTGCACCAGACCTACCTCCTTCCTTACTAACCCGTGTCACTAACTGTCTTTCTCACATCTCATCTTGGATGTCCTCTCACTACCTTAAGCTAAATCTCTCCAAAATTGAACTCCTTATTTTTCCCCCTTCTTCCAATGTCTCCACCCCCAAAATTTCTATAACTGTTGATAATTCCATCATTACCCCTACCCCGCATGCCCGATGTCTTGGGGTCACACTTGACTCAGATCTTTCCTTCACTCCTCAAATTCAATCCTTGGCTAAAGCCTGCCGCGTCCACCTAAAAAACATCACTAAAATTAGACATTTCCTTACACAAGATACAACCAAGATTTTAATCCACTCTCTCATCCTTTCCCGCCTCGACTACTGCAATTCTGTCCTCTCTGGTCTACCTAGCTGCTGCATAGCTCCTTTACAATCCATTATCATCTTCCTTCACTGGCTTCCTCTTGCCTCTAGGATTAAACATAAAATCCTCACCCTGACATATAAAGCTCTCAACTGCACTGCTCCCCCCTACATCTCAAAAATTGTCTCTAGATACTCTCCCTCCCATCCCCTTTGATCAGCTCAGGATCTCCTCCTCTCATCCTCTCTTGTTACTTCCTCACATTCACATTTACAGGACTTCTCCAGACTGGCCTCCATCTTGTGGAATTCCATTGCTTTCCCATTGAACCCCTTAGAATGTAAGCCTATGGGCCCAGCTTTTTATAGATCGCTTCATAAGAGCCGACTACAACAGTGAAACTCTCGGCAGGGCCCTCTACCCACTTGACCCCTACAAAAGCTGCCCTGTACACCGACTATGTTTACAGTGCTGCGGAATCTGTTGGCACTCTATAAATACCTGATAATAATAATAATAATAATTACATTGTAGCTATTTTAGGATTTATATTTATTTTACAGGCAATTTTGTATTTATTTTAACTATTTACAATAGCTATTAAATAGTTATTAACTATTTAATAGCTACCTAGTTAAAATAATTACAAAATTACCTGTAAAATAAATCCTAACCTAAGTTACAAATACACCTAACACTACACTATCAATAAATTAATTAAATAAATTAACTACAATTATCTAAACTAAAATACAATTAAATAAACTTAACTATAATACAAAAAAACACTAAATTAAAAAAAAAATATTACAAAAATTTTAATTTAATTACACCTAATCTAAGCCCCCTAATAAAAAAAGCCCCCCAAAATAATACAATTCTCTACCCTAAACTAAATTACAAAGTAATCAGCTCTTTTACCAGCCCTTAAAAGGGCTTTTTGCGGGGCATTGCCCTCAAAGTAATCAGCTCTTTTACCTGTAAAAAAAAATACAATCCCCCCCAACATTACAACCCACTACCCACACACCCCTACTCTAAAACTCACCCAATCCCCCCTTAAAAAACTAACACTACCCCCCTGATGATCACCCTACCTTGAGCCGTCTTCAGCCAGCCGGCCACCGATGGGACAGAAGAGGACATCAGGACCAGCAGAAGTCTTCATCCTTTCCGGGCAGAAGAGGACATCCAGACCGACAGACATCTTCATCCAGGAGGCATCTTCTATCTTCATCCATCCAGAGCGGAGCGGAGCCATCTTCTATCCAGCCGTCGCGGAGCCATCCTCTTCTTCCGATGTCCTAACGACGAATGAAGGTTCCTTTAAATGATGTCATCCAAGATAGTCTCCTATCAATGACGTCATTCCAATTAGCAGATAGGATTCTATCAGCCAATTGGAATTAAGGTAGGAAAAATCCGATTGGTTGATTTAATCAGCCAATCGGATTGAAGTTCAATCCGATTGGCTGATTGGATCAGCCAATAGAATTGACCTCGCATTCTATTTGCTGATCCAATCAGCCAATTGGATTGAACTTCAGCCAATTGGATTTTTCCTACCTTAATTCCGATTGACTGATAGAATCCTATCAGCCAATTGGAATTCAAGGGACGCCATCTTGGATGACGTCATTTAAAGGAACCTTCATTCGTCGTTAGGACATCGGAAGAAGAGGATGGCTCCGCATCGGATGGATAGAAGATGGCTCCACTCCGGAAGGATGAAGATAGAAGATGCCGTCTGGATGAAGATGTCTGCCCGTCCGGATGTCCTCTTCTGCCCGGATAGGATGAAGACTTCTGCCGGTCCGGATGTCCTCTTCTGTCCCATCGGTGGCCGGCTGGCTGAAGACGGCTCAAGGTAGAGTGATCTTCAGGGGGGTAGTGTTAGTTTTTTTTTAAGGGGGATCAGGTGGGTTTTAGAGTAGGGGTGTGTGGGTGGTGGGTTGTAATGTTGGGGGCGATTGTATTTGTTTTTACAGGTAAAAGAGCTCATTACTTTGGGGCAATGCCCCTCAAAAAGCCCTTTTAAGGGCTGGTAAAAGAGCTGATTACTTTGTAATTTAGTTTAGGGTAGGGAATTTTATTTTGGGGGGCTTTTTTATTTTATTAGGGGGCTTAGATTAGGTGTAATTAGATTACAATTCTTGTAATATTTTTATTTGTTTTGTAATTTAGTGTTTGTTTTTTTTGTATTATAGTTTAGTTTTTTTAATTGTATTTTACTTTAGATAATTGTAGTTAATTTATTTAATTAATTTATTGATAGTGTAGTGTTAGGTGTATATGTAACTGATTTATTTTACAGGTAATTTTGTACTTATTTTAACTAGGTAGCTATTAAATAGTTAATAACTATTTAATAGCTATTGTACCTAGTTAAAATAAATACAAAGTTGCCTGTAAAATAAATATAAATCCTAAAATAGCTACAATGTAACTATTAGTTATATTGTAGCTATCTTAGGGTTTATTTTATAGGTAAGTATTTAGTTTTAAATAGGATTAATTTATTTAATTATAGTAATTTTTGTTCATTTTATTTAAATTATATTTAATTTAGGGGGGTGTTAGGGTTAGACTTAGGTTTAGGGGTTAATAACTTTATTATAGTAGCGGCGACGTTGGGGGCGGGAGATTAGCAGTTAATAATTGTAGGTAGGTGGCGGCGATGTTAGGGAGCGCAGATTAGGGGTTAATAAAATTTATTATAGTGTTTGCGAGGCGGGAGTGTGGCGGTTTAGGGGTTAATACATTTATTATAGTGGCGGTGATGTCCGGTCGGCAGATTAGGGGTTAATAAGTGTAGGTAGGTGGCGGCGATGTTGGGGGGGGGCAGATTAGGGGTTAATAAATATAATATAGGTGTCGGCGATGTTAGGGACAGCAGATTAGGGGTTCATAGCTATATTGTAGGTGGGGGCAATGTCCGGTCGGCAGATTAGGGGTTAAATTATTTTATTTTAGTGTTTGCGATGTGGGGGGGCCTCGGTTTAGGGGTTCATAGGTAGTTTATGGATGTTAGTGTACTTTATAGCACTGTAGTTAAGAGCTTTATGTTCCGGCGTTAGCCCATAAAACTCTTAACTACTGACTTTTTTATGCGGTTGGAGTCTTGGCGGTAGAGGCTGTACCGCTTACTTCTTCCAAGACTCATAATACCGGCATTAGGCAAAGCCCATAGAAAAGATAGGATACGCAATTGACGTAAGGGGATTTGCGGTTGCCTCGAGTCGCGGAAAAAAAGTGAGCAGTACACCTGTACCTGTCAGACTCGTAATACCAGCGGGCGTTAAAAAGCAGCGTTAGGACCCCTTAACGCTGATTTTTAAGTCTAACGCAGAACTCTAAATCTAGCCTATTGTTTTCTAAGTAAAGCAACATGTTTCGTTATTTGCTGCGCATTGCTGTTTCGTGCTAGTAATACATGTGGCCCCTCATTTGATGCGGCTTTGTTTGTACTTTCTAGAAATATTTAGTAGACATGTGCAACGTATCCATTCTTTCTTCATATGCATTATTCTATTCCGAAGTTTAGAATAGAATAATGCATATGAATAAAGAATGGATCAGACAAAAAGAAAGGATATGAAAAAACAATTGAACTAAATATAACTAATATGCCGGCACTTGCCGAAACAAAATTTTCTAAAACCGCCGCCACCACCACCCACATCGCAGACACTAAATAAAGCTATTAACCCCTAAACTGCCATCCCCCACATAGTCGACACCACCTAAACCTATTAACCCCTAAATCGCAGTTCCCAGACATCACTGACACTAACTAAATCACTTAAAAAACTATTAACCCCTAAACCACTGTTCCCAACACTAACAAAACCTATTAACCCCTAAACTACCGTTTCCAAACATCGCCGACACTAACTAAACCTATTAACCCCTAAACCGGCGTTCCCCAACATCGCCGACACTAACTAAACCTATTAACCCCTAAACCGCCGCTCACAAACATTACCAACACTAACTAAATCTATTAACCCCTAAACCGCCGTTCCCAAACATCGCCAACACTAACTAATACACTAACTAAACCTATTAACCCCTAAACCGCTATTTCCAAATGTCGCCAACACTAACTAAACCTTTTAACCCCTAAAACTCTGGCGCCCACATCGCAACAACCTAAATTAAACTATATTAACCGCTAAACCTAACACCCCCTAACTTTAACATAATTAAAATAGACCTAAATAAAAGTTACAGTTATTAACTAACTACCTATTTAAAAATTAATACAAACTTGGGAAACCTGGGAAATTAAAATAAAACCTAAGCAAGCTACAAGATAACTATTTTCTAGCTATCTAGTTAAAATAAATGCAAACTTACCTGTGGAATAAAAATAAAACCTAAGCGTACACTAATAAAACCTAACATTACTAAAAATAAAAAAAAATTCATTAATAAAAATTAAAAAAAAATAACATTACAAAAAACAACAAACAACATTATACAAAAAAATGAAAATTATTCGTATTCTAATACCCGGTTTAAAAAAAAAATAAAGAACACCCCAAAAATAAAAAAAAACCTAATCTATAATAAACTACCAAGGGCCCTTAAAAGGGCCTTTTGTAGGGCATTGCACTAAAGTTAACAGCTCTTTTGCAAAAAATAAAAACAAACACCCCCTAACATTACAAACACCCACCTTCCAAACCCACAAAATAAAAATAAACCTAATCTAACAATTGCCCTGAAAGGGCATTTGTATGGGCATTGCCGTTAAAAGGGCATTAGGCTCTTTTTCGGCCCATTAAAAATAAAAAATACCTAATCTAAAAAAAAAAACACCCCAAAAATAAAAAAAATCCCATTACCAAAAATAAACAAACGAAATGATCCAAAATAATAAAAATTATTCCTATTCTAATACACCGTTTAAAAAAAACCCCACCCCATAATAAAAAAAAACCTAATCTATAATAAACTACCAGTGGCCCTTAAAAGGGCCTTTTGTAGGGCATTGCCCTAAAGTTAACAGCTCTTTTGCAAAAAAATTAAAACAAAACCCCTAACATTACAAACCCCCACCCCCCAAACCCACAAAATAAAAAAAAAAACCTAACTAAAAAAACCTTATCTTTCCATTGCCCTGAAAAGGGCATTTGTATGGGCATTGCCCTTAAAAGGGCATTCAGCTCTTTTTCGGCCCATTAAAATAAAAAAAAGCCCTTATCTAAAAAAAAACCACACCCCCCCCCAAAAAAAAAAACCCCACTAAACCCAAAATCGGTACTTACAGTTGCTAAAGTCGAGCAAACTATCTTCCTCCCAGCGGCGAATCATCTTCATCCAGGTGGCTCCATGTTCATCTTCTTCATCCCTGCGGAGGAGGAGCGGCCGATGCGCGGAGGTCCATCGGTCCAACGTGGAGGTCCTTTTTGATGCAATCGTCTGCCACACACTGAGGATTCAATGCAAGGTACCCCTTGTATATTGGGGTACCATTGCATTCCTATTGGCTGAAAAATGTAAATCAGTCAATAGGAATGAGAACTGCTTAAATCCCATCAACCGCTCCGCCTCCGCAGGGAAGAAGAAGATGCTGGTCCTGCGATGGATGAACATAGAGCTGCCTGGATGAAGATGCTTTGCCACTGGAATGAAGACCGGTCGCCGGACTTCAGCAACTGTGAGTACCGATTTTTGGGTGAGTGATAGGTTTTCTTTTTGGTTTTTTTGGGGTGTTTTTTTTTTAGATTAGGGCTTTTTTATTTTAATGGGCTGAAAAAGAGCTGAATGCCCTTTTAATGGCAGTAAAAGAGCTGAATGCCCTTTTAAGGGCAATGCCCATACAAATGCTCTTTTCAGGGCAATGGGTAGATTTTTTTAGTTAGGTTTTTTTTTTACTTTGTGGGTTTGGGGGTTTAAAATGTTAGGGGGTGTTTGTTTTAATTTTTTGCAAAAAGAGCTGTTAACTTCAGGGCAATTCCCTACAAAAGGCCCTTTAAATGGTTATTGGTAGTTTATAATAGATTAGGGGTTTTTTTTATTTTGGGGTATACTTTTTATGTTTTTTGGATAATTTCGCTTGTTATTTTTTGTAATGATAGTATTTTTTATTTTTTGTAATTTTAGTGTTATTATTTTTTGTATTTGTAGTTTTAATTTTTGTTAGGTTTATTCTTTTTAGTAATGTTAGGTTTTATTAGTGTATTTATTTTTAAATAGGTAGTTAGTTCATAAATGTAACTTTAATTTAGGTCTATTTTAATTATGTTAAAGTTAGGGGGTGTTAGGTTTAGGGGTTAATAGCTTTATTTAGTGATTTAGTTAGTGTCGGCGATGTCAGGAAACGGCAGTTTAGGGGTCAATAGCTTTATTTTCTGATTTAGTTAGTGTCAGCGATGTCAGGGAACTGCGGTTTAGATTAGAGTGATGGTGAGTGAGTGCTAGCGATGGCTCAGAGATGTCATTAGCAGCTTAGTGGGAAACTTTGTGGGACCCATCGTTAGCACTCAAAGGGTTAATAAAAATTGTTAAAAATTATTATACATACTATAAAAAATATATATATATTCTATGGGTTATTTAGATTTTTTTACAGTATGTATAATAAGATATGTCTATTGCAGTACAAAGTAAAAATATATATAAAAAAACATACATTAATCTATGAGACAGTATTAAAAATTATTGTATGCATTAATTGTATTTTGTAACATAGTAATTGTCTATAAGGGTTAGGACATAGAGAATGAGTAGTTCAATACAATATACACTCCCACAACACACTGGGTAGGGACCAGTGTTCCCTCTAAGGCTAGTTTTCTGAGCGGCCCAGCAGTGAAACAGTTAATTAGGGAACCGCACCCTGCAATTAGCAAGCACTGCACAATGTAGACTGTAAAGTAAGGTTCTCTTATTAACTGTTTCACTGCTGGGCCGCTAACAAAACTTGCCTTAGAGGGAACATTGGTAGGGACCATCATGTGATCGAAAGGGTATGGTCAACCAGGAAATCCTGACAAACTGTACAGCAGGGCTTGAGCAGAGGATTGGTTAGACAGGCCAAAATCAGCAACAATACGGGCAAGGGAAGTACAGTAATGGCAGGAACAAGAAATGCAAGTCAATAAATAGCAGCAAGCATGGGAAAATGAACATGACACAGGAAATGGCGCATAATCACAGACACCAAGAACAAAATTTCTGCTTACCTGATAAATTTCTTTCTTTCTTGACATGGTGAGTCCATGGATCATCTCTAATTACTATTGGGAATATCACTCCTAGCCAGCAGGAGGAGACAAAGAGCACCACAGCAAAGCTGTTAAATATCTCCTGCCTTCCCTCCAACCCCAGTCATTCGACCGAAGGAAAATGAGAGAAAGGAAGTAATACAAGGTGCAGAGGTGTCTGAGGTTTACAACACAAAAACCTGTCTAAATAAACAGGGCGGAAATAAATAAATTTATCAGATAAGCATACATTTTGTTTTCTTTCTAATGACAGTGAGTCCTAGGAACATCTCTAATTACTATTGGGAATCTATACCCAAGCTAGAGGACACAGATGAAAAGGGAGGGAAAAGACAGGGTACCTAAACAGAAGGCACCACTGCTTGAAGAACCTTTCTTCCAAAAGAAGCCTCAGTCGAGGCAAAAGTATCAAATTTATAGAATTTTGAAAAAGTGTGTAGAGAGGACCAAGTTGCAGCCTCGCAAATCTGTTCCACAGAAGCTTCATTTTTGAATGCCCAGGAAGAGGAAACAGCCCTCGTGGAATGAGACGTGACCCTCTCAGGAGGCTGCTGTCCAGCAGTTTCATAGGCCAAACAAATTATACTCTTCAGCCACAAAGAAAGAGAAGTAGCCGTAGCTTTCTGACCCTTGCGTTTCCCAGAGAAAACAACAAACAAAGCAGAAGACTGGTGGAAATCCTTAATCGCATGTAAATAGTATTTCAATGCACGCACCACATCTAGGTTGTGCAGCAGACGCTCTTTATGAGAATAAGGGTTAGGACACAAAGAAGAAACAACGATTTCTTGATTAATGTTCCTATCCGAAACCACTAATTTAGTACGCAGAACTACCTTATCTGAATGAAAAATAAGATAAGGGGATTCACACTGCAACGCCGAGAGCTCTGAGACTCTACAAGCAGAAGAAATTGCAACAAGAAACAAAACTTTCCAAGATAACATCTTAATATCTATGGAATGCTTAGGCTCAAACGTAGCCTGCTGAAGAACCTTAAGAACAAGGTTAAGACTCGAGGGAGGAGTAACAGGTTTGAACACAAGCCTGATTTTGACCAAGGCCTGACAGAAAGATTGCACGTCTGGTACATCAGCCAGATGTTTATGCAACAAAATAGACAATTCTGATATTTGACCCTTCAAAGAACTTGCCCTTCTCCAGACCTTCTTTGAGAATGGACAAAATACTATGAATCCGAAATCTACTCCAAGAGTAGCTTCTGGATTCACACCAATACAGATATTAACGCCATATCTTATGGTAAATCTTCCTAGTTACAAGCTTACAAGCCTGAATCAAAGTCTCAATAACCGACTCCGAAAAACCTTGCTTAGATAAAATTAAGTCTTCAATCTCCAAGCAGTCAGCTTCAGAGAAACGAGATTTGGATGAAGAAAGGGCCCCTGAAGTAGAAGGTCCTTCCTCAGTGGCAGTCTCCAAGGTGGAAGAGAAGATATCTCCACTAGGTCTGCATACCAGATCCTTCAAGGCAACGCTGGTGCAATGAGGATCACCAACGTCTTCTCCTGTTTGATTCGAGCAATAACCCGTGGAAGGAGAGCGAACTTAAGAAATAGGTATGCTAGACTGAAATTCCAAGGAACCACCAGAGCATCTATCAGTACAGCCTGAGGATCCCTTGACCTCAACCCGTACCTCGGCAGCTTGGCATTCTGTCGAGATGCCATTAGATCCAGCTCCGGCTGTCCTCATTTGAGAATCAAGTTGGAAAACACCTCCGGATGAAGTTCCCACTACCCCGGGTGAAAGGTCTGTCTACTCAGAAAATCCGCTTCCCAATTGTCCACTCCTGGAATGTGGATCGCAGATAGACAGCAGTTGTTGGTCTCTGGCCACTGAATAATCCTGGCTACCTCTGTCATGGCCAAGGAACTCCGAGTTCCTCCCTGATGGTTGATGTAAGCCACTGAAGTTATGCTGTCCAACTGGAACCTGATACACTGGGCTGAAGCTAACTGAGGCCATGCCAGAAGAGCATTGAAGATTGCCCTCAGCTCTAGAATGTTTATGGGGAGAACAGACATCCCAGTAGGCTGGCGTCCATTGTCACAATCACCCAGGTAGGTCTGCGGAAGCAGGTTCCCTGGGAGAGATGTTCCTGAGACAACCACCAAGGAAGACAATCTCTTGTCGCCAGATCCAGATGTAATCGCGGAGACAGATCCACATAATCCCCGTTCCATTGCCTGAGCATTCATAACTGCAGAGGTCTGAGGTAAAAATGGGCAAACTGAATGATGTCCATGGCAGCTACCATTAGACTGATCACCTCCATACATTGAGCCACTGATGGCTGAGGAGAGGACTGAAGGGCCAGACAAGAGTTGAAGATCTTTGATTTTCTTACCTCTGTCAGAAATATTTTCATTGATAGGGAATCTATTATGGTTCCCAAGAACACTACCCTTGAAGCTGGAATTAAGGAACTCTTTCCGAAATTCACCTTCCATCCGTGAGAATGCAGAAAAGATAACAACATCTCCGTGTGGGAGTTCGCTTGTTGAAGGGTTGGCGCCTGAACCAGAATGTTGTCCAGATAAGGCTCCACAGCAATGCCCCACTACCGGAGCACCACCAACAGGGATCCAAGGACCCTTGAAAAAATTCTAAGAGCTGGGGCAAGGCTGAATGGAAGAGCCACAAACTGGAAGTGTTTGTCTCAAAATGCGAACCTCAGAAACTTGTGATGATCCCTGTGGATGGGAACATGCAGGTACGCATCCTTTAAATCTACTGTTGTCATGAATTGACCCTCTTGAACCAAGGGAAGAATGGAACAAATAGTTTCCATCTTGAAGGACGGTACTCTGAGGAACTTGTTTAAACTTTTGAGGTCTAAAATTGGTCTGAAAGTTCCCTCTTTTTTGGGAACCAAGAACAGATTGGAGTAAAATCCCAGACCCTGTTCCTGCATTGGAACAGGAACTATCACTCCCAGGTCGGAAAGGTCTCGAACACAGTGTAAGGACACCTCTCTTTTTATCTGGTCTACAGATAATTTTGAGAGCAGAAACCTGCCCCTGGGAGGGAAGGTCTTGAACTGTAGTTTGTATCCCTGGGACACGATGTTCACCACCCAGGGATCCGGAACATCCCGAACCCAGGACTGAGCAAAGAAGTAAAGTCTGCCCCCCACAAGATCCGGTCCCAGATTGCAGGCATGCCCTTAATGCTGACATTGAGTCATTAACGGGCTTCTTAGATTGCTTCCCCTTGTTCCAAGACTGGTTGGTCCTCCAGGAAGGTTTGGACTGATCTTGCTAATTACTCTAACGCCCCCTCTGCTTATTCCTCTTATCCTGAGGGAGGAAATTACCCTTTCCTCCCGTAATGTTGGAAATAATTTCAGCCAAGCCCGGCCCAAACAAGGTGTTACCCTTGTAGAGAATCGCCAAAAGCTTAGACTTAGACGAAAAATCTGCAGACCAGGATTTCAACCATAAGGCTCTGCGGGCCAGAGCAAAATCCAAAACCTTTGCTCCCAGCTTAATAACCTGTAGGGAAGCATCCATAATAAAGGAATTGGCCAACTTAAGGGCCTTGATCCTATCCTGGATTTTTGAAGGGGAGTGTCTGAATAGAATCAGACAGCGCATCAAACCAGTAAGCTGCCAGGCTGGTGATGGTAGCAATACACACCACAGGTTGCCATTGTAAACCCTAGTGTACATACATCTTTTTAAGCAACCCCTCCAACTTCTTATCCATATGATCCATAAAAGAACAGATATCCTCTAAGGGAATAGTAGTTCTCTTAGCCAAAGTTGAAATTGCCCCTTCCACCTTGGGGACCGTCTGCCAAGACTCCTTATTAGAGTCAGCAATAGGAAGCATCTTAAAAATTGGGGATAGAGAAAAAGGGATACCAGGTCTCTCCCATTACCTAGCAATAATCTCTGTAGTTGTCTCAGACCTGTTTGTGAGAGCTCCTGTGTATTGCCTGGCTGTCTGATGTCCTTCCTGGTTCCTGATCCCTTGCTTGTGCCTGACTCTGCTGTTCTCCTTGTTCCTGATTCAGGCTCGTCTGACTACTCGCTTTGGCTCCTGACTTGGCTCATCTGACTACCAGCTCTGGTTTTGATTCCTGACTTGTTACTTGATTTGTGGACTTTTTATTATTTTTTGCTATTAATAAAGGTGTGATTATTTTTGCACTTCTCATCTCAGTCTGATTCCTGGCACCCTGACAACTTAGAATTGACTACGACCGTAGTGTCAGAGTCGTCCAAGGTAGCCAAAACCTCCTTGAGTAACAAACGAAGGTGTTCCAGCTTAAATCTGAATGATACCACTTCAGCATCAGAAGAAGGAATTACACTGTCTGAGTCTGAGATTTCCCCCTCAGATGCCACCAAAGTATCTTCCTCTTCAGATTTCTGGGAAGGAACATTCAGAATAGCCATGACTGTGTCAGAAACCTTACTCACTGAATCCTTAGATTTCCTCTTGCGCTTTTCCTGCAGCATGGGAAAGGCAGACAGTGCATCAGTTACCACAGAAGACATAAGGGTAGCGATGTTTTGCAACGAAACTCCAACCAGAGTTTGAGAGGAAGCGCAGGCCACTGCATGTGTGGATGATAAAGTTTGGGGCATTTGAGGAGAAAACTGCGGCATATCTTGAACATTTTCATAAGACCTCTGAACAGCATCCACCTTAGACAATGCTGGCTCAGAATCAAAAAGTCTATCCCTGTAATTCAATGTTCTCTAATTACATGAGGAACAGAAAGGGATTGGAGGTTCCACATTAGCATAAAAACATAAAGAACAAGTAACATTCTGCAGGGCCTCTTGGTCCATCTTTACCCAAGAATTAAACAAATAAAAAATAAAACACTTTTATTTGTCTTTTAAATTATGTCACAAAAACTGCTACGGTCCCTTTACATTTTTTATCTTGCAAAAAATAAACGTTTATCTTAGAGCACCCCAGACAGCCTCTACATCTCAGCCAGCCCTGCTGAGGTGCCTACCTGTTGACTGCCGGAGATAATATGTTATAGAGATATCCGGACTCAACTCAAAGCATCTCCACTTGGTATCTGGAGACCGCTAATACAGAAAAGCGGAACCGCAACAAGGAAGGACATATCCAACACTCCAGAAATGAGCAAGAAGGAAACAGAGCGCAAATTCTTTGCAGCTTACAAACAGACCCGCCTATCGTGGGCGTCACAACCTGAACCTCCCGGCCGGCATTAATCTTCACTCTGAAGGTAAAGCCACCGGGAGTAACACAAACATAACCACCCTGACCGGAATAATAAAAACTGATTTTATAGTCCCTGCTACTCTCATCCCCAGTGCCTGCACAAACTGCTTCCCATTGTCCTGAACTCACAATAGGATAAACGAGTCTGATGTCCCAACAAAATTAACTGTTAAAGTGCCAATATTTTTCTGTATACTTCCTAGAAAAATAAAATTAGCACTTACCTCTATGTAATTTGCCTGGCAGCAGGGCAGCTCACTAGGTTTGAGAGGCATCCTCCCTCACATGGACCTGTGGAAAAAGGAAAAGTTTGGGCAACAATAACTATTTGGGAGGCACAGTGAGGATTATACCCCACAAGTTCCCAATTGCTTTAAAGCCACCACTGCTCTACTGAAGAGACTGACATGGGCTACGGCTAAACCCCAGGAAACCCCAGGAAAAAGCAGAACAAACTTCTTCCAGACACCTAAACTTTACCACCTCCTTGCTCTTAACGTAGGGTTGGAGGGAATGGAGGTGATATTTAACAGCTGTGAATGAAAACAAATTATCAAATTATAAAAAGCATCCATGAAAGACACAAGTCTTCTGCTCCTATATTCAACACACAAGTAGAATGGGGGAAACTACAACTGCCACACTGCACCAGAGTGTTCTGTGGTGGCAGAACAATCCCGCTCATGATACACAAAAATAATGGACACGCTCAAAATATAAATGACATTTTAAAAATATTGCACCATTAAAATACATGGCTTATAGAGTGGTTTGTTTTAAGATACTCCTCTATCCATGAGCTATGTATTTTAATTGTGCAATAAAATGTTGGTTTTTTTAAGGTATATTTTGAGTGCGGCATTCATTTTCCATTTTTGTGTATCTTACAAAAAGGTTGTATTTAATATGCATAAAGATCAGTTCCAGCTTTTCATGTGCCTGCTAAAAACTGTATCATTAAACACAAGCTTATTCTTCAACCCTAGTTAGCATGCTTTTATTTACATGCATTGTGGGGCTTCATTGAACCCAGCAGTTCCTTAGGCTGATATGCCAACAACATTATTCTGTTTCTGTTTGAATACATCTCATTGGCAAAGCTGCAATTGGCTTTCCATGCATAAATTGAATGTGTGTGGTCTTCAAGCCTATCATTTCTTTATTCAGCTGGTAGAGTTGATAATCTCTACAAACATTAAGCACTGGCTTGAAACAAAAAATTATAGCAAAACCACAAAAGGAACACATTTTATGGCATGGTATGGACTGTAAATATGGATAGTTTGAAATATTATCAATAGCAATAAAAGATAAGAGACATTACTAATAGGGCTAGATTATAAATGGATTGCTAGCAATGGATTGATAGCATGAGTTGGGATAAGCAATATCGTGACAGCACTAACTTATGCGCTTATTACAAGTTGAAAGTAAGCAAATTCCCTTGAGTGCAAACTAAATTAACATGTGTCGGGTTTGCACGAGTAATTATGTTGAGTAAAGGGTAAGGGTTAGAAAATTGCACCATACAAAACATAAATAGATTAAAATAAAGTGTTATACCCATATATACAGTTTCAAATAAATATTATTCATATAAATATTAAAAACAACTTTTTATAAGGGTGAAAAGGTATATAACTAGATATTTTAGTGGAAAGCACCATAATGTGAATGTATATGCTATATAATATATATATATATATATATATATATATATATATATATATATAACTATTAAATATAGAGAAGAGAATTATACCGAAGTATATAAAGTTAGGGATATAATTGCTCAGTGGCCCGCCAGAGGTAGGAGAGAGTTCACCACATATCATTAAGAAACCGCAATCAAAACAATGCTATGGTACAGACTCCAGAGACATTTTATTGACATCAGATGGTTAATATAGAATAATTAAGTGATGCATCACTACTTACTAAAACCATATATGCAAGTATTTCTAGGTTATAACAAGAAAATGTATACTTTGGGCATTCAGCCCCTAAAGTAAATACACTAAGTTGTACAAGCACGAAGAAAGCCCCATATATAAACAGGGTTGTTACAGGAATCAAACAATATAAGGTTACAATTTGTATCTCAAAGTTCAGCCACCATTGCAAACTTTGTGGCAATCTGTAACTATTCAACAATGATAGCAGGTTATCCTCTCCAGTATAGTCACACCCAAGGAGGTTTACGAGGTAAGAACGTCCTCTTATGCCTGCTTCAAACTTTAGCTGCAAAGCCTCGTGCTTGAAATACTATGCAGATTAAACAACCAATTGCAGTGATATAAAGCATCAAGAAATTATCCTGACGTACTGACTGACAATGTCCAGCAACTTTGACTTTCATCATGCCATATTAAGCCTCAAATGAGAAAATATTATTGGAATGTATGATACCTCTAATATCAATCTGTCCCGGCCAGCATACACAATGCTGTATCATAGCGTGTTTCCGTGAAACTTCAGGACCAGCAGTTTTGCTTGATAACTCTTAGAGATCAGCTGTATCCAATTTCTTTACCAGTTGCCACCAGGTAAGGGTATCCTCGTACTGCTAGGCTTTTGAACTTGGCAATAACGACCAAACAGGTTGCTGGAACAAATGTGCTCTGTCTTGCACAGTCGACGTACGTTTCGCCCCACAATGCTTTGCGATTATCCGGGGCCTCGTCAGGACTGATTTCACAGGTACATCCACCTTCCTTATTATGTCACGTAACAGGAGTGTGACTTGAACGCAAAAAAATTACCTTACCTGCTATGGAAGTGTTAGTACTTTTAAAATATGTCATATACATTAAATGACACACATATATACACATACTGTAGATATACAACTTGAATCCCTTTCCACTCAAATTCCTTAAACCTTAAAAATCATATTTTATCAATTTTAATATTTAATAATATGTTTTAAGGTGTTTTTACTGTAAATATTTAACATTCTAATATAAAACCCAAATAGTAGGGGGCGCTAGAGCATATATCAAGTAGATATAGATAAGTGAAAACAGTGAATGATACACGTAGAACCAAATACAATCACTTATCACAAACTATAATATCCAGCATAATTTTAAAATATGAAAATATATATAAATAATTGCTAGTCAAAATTTAAACAAATTAAAATAAAAAATGAAATAAAAACCAAGAACAAAGCAAATAAAGGCCAAATACAATCATCCATGATCCAACTCCTAGTGGGTAAGTGGTCACTGTCCTTTGGATACTTTCTCAGGCTGCCGTATTCTCAAACTTCAGAGTTAAGTCACTATAATGATACAAAAAACAAAGAGGCACCCATGTGCGTATCAATCTCCACCAGACTGCAACTACAGGACACTGAAAAACAGGGGTACTCACATTTAGAGAAAGCACTCTCTTGTGCTAGTAGTGGCAAACTGACAACTCACAGCCTGTCAGTTGGCTGATTCCCAGACACTTCCCACAACCAGAGGCAACAGCTTCCCAAAAAGATTCAGCTCCAAGTATAACTTGTATAAAACATCGAATTTAATATAAAAAGGATTAAAACATACACAATTAAAAATGTGCTGAACAGGAGTAAATATCATATATGTCTCTAAATAATATGCAACACGTTTCTCGTGGGTAACTCTGCCGTTTCATCAGGCATAACTTTACAGTGTAAAAAATAATTTAATAGGTGAATTTATATTCTTGTTTATATATACCTATTCCTTTATATATTTTTATTTTCACTAATTGGCCCACTTTTTCCTTTGGGAGCCGGTACAGTGTTCTTAGTACAAAGTGAACACTTTTTATTTACGGCTGCTATATCCACTTTTGACTATTTGTATTGTTTTTTATGGAAGGCACCAATCAAGCCAAATACACGCCGAAAAAGTACCAATCAAAGATACAGATTATACGCACAACCACCTTCTGTTTTATGCCTCCCCCTTTCTGATTGCCTTCAGCTCTTCCCTTTATAAGACCATGAGATACACGGTAAAGTTATGCCTGATGAAACGGCAGAGTTACACGCTGAGAAACGCGTTGCATACTATTTGGAGACATATGATATGCACTCCTGCTCAGCACATTTTTAATCGTGTATGTTTTTAATCCTTTTTATATTGAAAGCAATGTTTTACACACAATATCCTTGAAGCTGAATCTTTTTGGAAAGATTGCTGTTGCCTCTGGACGTGGGAAGTGTCTGGGTGTCAGCCAACTGACAGGCTGTGAGTTGTCAGTTTGCCACTACAAGCACAAGAGAGTGCTTTCTCCAAATGTGAGTACCCCTGTTTCCCAGTGTCCTGTAGTTGCAGTCTAGTGGAGATTGATACGCACACGGACGCCTCTATGTTTTTGGTATCATTTTAACATTCTAATGTTCTTTGTATTTTTAAATAGATATAGCTATAAATATATCTATACCTGTACATATTCATATAGATATATAGGTATATATATATATATTTTACAAAAATAATCATATATATATATAAAGATATATTTAAAAATAAAAAGAACATTTTATTCTATGTGAAGAACAATGGATTGTAAAGTATTCATAACTACCTTTGGGATTACCGCTGAATATCTAACACAGTATCTGGTTAGCGTGCAAGCGATAAGTGTAAGTATATTTTTTTTTCAAAATGTGCTCAGCTGAATTCTATGGGGCAAATTAAATATTTGAAGTCCTTAAGTTAACGTGCATGGGGTTTGGCTCACATGCAAACAATTTACTTTTAACATGTAATACACAGGCTGACTGTCAGGGTTTTTTCCCTGCTTTGCTTGCCATGTGCTGCTGGCAGCCATTTTACTCACCTCTCTTGCTTAGTCTGGTGCAGAGTGTGTGATGCTGCTCATTTCCTGCATGCCCTCTTATGGCCAGACTGGTGTACATCATCCGTGTGAGACAGGTTGCAGTCTCAGAATTGTGATGTCATCACTTATTATTTAAAGGGCCTCTGTTCAGTATGCTTTGCCCTTGCATTGTCTCAGACCTGTTTGTGAGTTCCAGTTCCTATGTATTACCTGGCTGTCTGACATCTCTCCTGGTTCCTGATCCCTGGCTTGTTCCTGATTCTGTTGTTCTCCTTGTTACTGATTCCGGCTCGTCTGACTACTCGCTTTGGCTCCTGACTCAGCTCGTCTGATAATTCGCTTTGGCTCCTGACTCAGCTCGTCTGACTACCAGCTCTGGCTTGGACTCCTGGCTTGTTGTTTGTCTTGTGGACTTTTTATTATTTTTTGTTGTTAATAAAGGTGTGATTATTTTTGCACTTCTCGTCTCAGTCTGATTCCTGGCACCCTGACATTATGCAAGGGCCATGAATCCTGATGGTGCTAATTATCCACCTTTACCTACCATCATTTCCAGGATAGATGAACAGGATCATCACTTGGATCAATTTGCACTAGCCCTGCAAACCCTGCTGACTTGCACTGCACATTTGGACCAAAGTGTTCCGCAAGTTATGGCTGCTCCTGTTTCCGCTGCTGCACCTAGTCCTACCGGGAGCATGTCCGGTTCTGCACCTCTACCTCAGCGATATGGAGGCGATCCTAATCAGTGCATGTGTGATTATTTTTGCACTTCTCGTCTCAGTCTGATTCCTGGCACCATGACATTACGCAAGGGTCATGAATCCTGATGGTGCTAATTATCCACATTTACCTACCATCATTTCCAGGATGGATGAACAGGATCATTGCTTGGATCAATTTGCACTAGCCCTGCAAACCCTGCTGACTCGCACTGCTATTTGGACCAAAGTGTCCCGCAATTTATGGCTGCTCTTGTTTCCGCTGCTGCACCTAGTCCTACCAGGAGCATGTCTGGTTCTGCACCTCTACCTCAGCGATATGGAGGTGATCCTAATAAGTGCAGAGGATTTTTGAACCAGGTGGGCATTTACTTTGAGATGTTTCCTCAGGCCTTTCCCTCTGACAGAGCTAAGGTGGGATTTATCATATTGTTACTCTCTGACACAGCTCTTGCCTGGGCTAATCCCTTGTGGGAGACTAATAAACCTGTGATTTCAAATTACCCTGAATTTGTGGTCTCCTTTCGAAGGGTATTTGATGTTCTGGCTCGCTCCTCCTCTGCTGCTAAACGACTCATGTCCATTCAGCAAGGTACAAGATCTGTTGTTCAGTATGCCATTGAGTTCCGTACACTTGCCGCAGAGGTAGGTTGGAACAATGAATCCCTTGTTGCCACCTTCTTTCATGGGCTTTCTGATGCGATTAAAGACGAAGTTGCTGCCAGAGATTTACCAGAGGATCTCGAGGCATTGGTGTATTTTTTTATACTAATTGACATCAGACTCAGAGAGGCCCTCTTTTAGTCTGCCCCCTACCAGCTGAGCTGGAATGAGGGCCGCACCTTCATGCGGACTTGGGGGCTGGTTTAGATCTCTTAAATGGCTTGGATTTATTCCAGACTGAGGAACGCTTCCAATTGGAAACCGATTCCTTAGAGGAAGGATTAGGTATCTGTTCCTTATTTTGTCGAAAGGAACGAAAACGGTTAGAAGCTTTAAATTAAACTGAATTGTGGGTGTGGTGAGGGATGTATTTATAGGCATTTTGAGGTTTGGAAACTTTGCCCCTTCTGGTAAGATTGTATATCCCATATGTCACTAGCTCATGGACTCTTGCCGATTACATGAAATAAATAATATGAGTGTGCACGAAGCTCTCTCCTTTTCCTGTCCTGGGACAGATATACTGATTTGCTGCTTAAAGTCCTTTGCTATGGGGTTTGAATACGTAGGTCATTGTGAGGTCAAATATCTTTTTTTTTTTACATAGAGATGTTCAGGTGATATTTTCTAGTCAGCTTTTTACAGCTAGGTTGCATCACTTTCAAGTGTTTCAACATTTGGGTATCATGGCCCTTTAAGTCAAAATTAAACTTTAATGATTCCGATAGCACATACAATGAAAAAAAACACTTTCCAATGTACTTCCATGATCAAATTGTGCACTGTCTGGTATATGCACTCTTTCTGAGGCACCAACTCCTACTGAGCATGTGCACAACTTCATATACATATACTGTATACGTTTAGGATTTGCTGATGGTTGTCATATGATGCAGGCAAGCAAGGGAAATACAAGGTAGTTTTGACATTTATCATAAAAATATCTAATGCTCATTTGAAATTCAGAATAAGTGTTATTATGTTGTCTTTTATTATTAACTAGTGGTAAAGCCCATGTACACGGGCCATTTTCTGTAGTGAAGCGGTCCCACTCGTCCGCGCTCCCGCCCGGTTACGCCCGCTCTTGCTACAGGTGCACGACAGTTTACACGGGCCATTTTATGTAGTGCAGCGGTCCCACCCGCCCGCTCTAAATAAAATGTATTAACCCCTAAACCGCCAACCCCCACATTGCAGAGTACATAATAAAGGTTAATAACCCCTAATCCACATTCAACCACATCGCAATCTACCTAATAAAGTGTTTAAGCCCTAATCTGCCATTCATCCCCTTGGCAATCTACCTAATAAAGTAATTAACCCCTTATCCGCCATTCCCCCACATTGCCAACTACCTAAAATACACTATTAACCATTAAACTGCCAACCCCCCACAACACCAACTACCTAATTAAACTACTAACCCCTAAACCGCCAACCCCTTACAACGCCACCTACCTAATTACACTATTATCCCCTAAACCGCCAACCCCCCACAATGCTAAAAATTAATCTAATCACTAAACCCCCTAAATTAAACCCAATTGCATAAAATAAAAAAGTCTATCTTCTTAATAAATTAATTAAAAAGTACCAAAATAAAAAAATCCTAACAAAATTAAAAAAACTAACATTACATAAAAAAACTAAGATGAAATTAAAATAAAAAATTCTATTACAAAAAATAAAAAAATCTAAAATTACAGAAAAAAACTAAATGAAATAATCCAAAATAAGTTTTTTAGACCTACTCTAATACCCTTATAAAAACAAAAAAGCCACCCCAAAATAAAAACACCCTCTAATCTAACACTAAACTACCAATAGCCCTTAAAAGGGCCTTTTGTAGGGCATTGCCCTAAAGCAAACAGCTCGTTTACTTTAAAAAAGTACAAATTACCCCCTAAAAGTAAACCCCCCTCAGCCACCAAACCCCCTAAAATAAAAAAAACTAAGCTACCCATTGACCCTTAAGGGGCATTTGTATGGGCATTGCCACTAAAAGGGCAATCAGCTCTTTTGATGCCCTTAAAAATAAAAAATCCCTAATCTAAAAAAAAAGCCCCCCCCAAAAAACAAACAAACCTAAGTCTAACCCCGAAATAGGTACTCACCATTCCTGAAGTCTGGCGGTGAAGGTCTTCTTCCAGGCGTCTCTATCTGCATCCAGCACGAGGACATCTTCTATCTTCATCTGAAGTGAAGGCAGCGCGGAGTGGAGGTGGCCATGGAGCATCAACGGCGGACGTGCAGACATCTAGCGTGGAGGATCCTCTTCAGGATCGCGCCACACACTGAGATTGAATGCAAGGTACCCATTCTATATTTGGGGTACCTTGCATTCCTATTAGCTGAAATTTTCATATCAGCCACGAGGATGAGAGCTACTGAAATCCTATTGGCTACTCAGGGGTTAATAGTGTAATTAGGTAGTTGGAGCTTTGGGGGGTTGTAGGTTTTAATATTTAAATTTGGTTATTTGTGTTGTGGGTGAATGGTGGATTAGGGGTTAATAAATTTTATTTATTGCGGTGGGGGGATGGCGGTTAAGAGATACATATTGCATTTGTGCGGGTGGATTGTTAATACTTTGTGCGGGTGGTTAGGTGGGTGTTTTTGTTAATACTTTGTGTGGGCAGGCGGTTTAATACTTCATGCGAGCGGTTAAGTGTTTTTGTTAATACTTTGTGTGGGAGGGTGCTTTAATACTTTGTGCTGGCGGTTAGGTGTTTTTGTTAGTACTTTGTGCGGGTGGTTAGTTGTTTTTGTTAATAATTTGTGCGGGCGGGGGGTTTGTTAATACTTCGTGCGGGCAGGCGGTTTGTTAATACTTTATGCGGGTGGTTAGATGTTTTTGTTAATACTTTGTGCCGGCATTTAGGTGTTTTTGTTAATACTTCGTGCGGGCGGTTTGTTAATACTTCATGTGGGCAACGCCGCATATGTAATCTCGCCCCAGGTGGATTCGTTTGGCTGCGTGCACAAGCCAACATGGCTGTGCCCACAACTGACGATGACGACGGATGCATTACAAATGCAATTATAGTATAGATTTGGTTATAATGTAATTCTGCAGTTTTTAATGTTCCTGTACCTTATTGAGAGATTATCAGGCTGCACCAGACCGCAATCAAGCTTTATATATTTTACACCGAGCTACAATTAGATACATATTCCAATATACCAAAATAAATTATAATATTTTTTTGAGGTCAGTTAACCTCTTGATACTTGATTTTCCTCATTATTGGTCTTCAAAAACTTGATTAGACTTTGACCCCCATGCTGCACAAAAACATCATGTGCAAGCTCAGGTGATCCTTGTTTATACATTCTATTTAAAACCACTATAATGAAAATTATATAAGGTTCAATTTATGAAGCTGCTTCTAATTCCTCCACCACCTCAGAGAAGGCAGGCCTAAAACATAATAGGCAAATGGGTCTGGGATGAATGGTAAACCCTACACACTTGCAATTGGAAGTCTGGAGAAAGACATAAAAACTAATAAAAAAAAAAAAACAACAAAGAAAAATCAACAAAACAAAGCAGAAAAAGAACATGCAAACCTTTCAAAACAGAATAGAATCTAGGCTAGTATGTATATTACTAGTCCTAAAGCCTGTGTACACAGTCCCACTGGCCCCGCTCACCCAGTCCCCCACCACTCCCGCTCCAGGCCGGCTCTGCCCCCTTCCGCCCGCTCCAGCCCACCCTCTCTGCTGTCTGATCCTCACGGATCTGCTGATCCTTGGCCAGGTATGTTTGTCTCACGCTGCAGTCTCTACTGCACATGACTGCATTGGACAAACATACCTGGCCTTTTATAATATAGGATATTAAATCAATCAACCTACAACTGTGATAAATTAGACCCCCTTTCTATTATTACTAATATTCAATCTGTCTAAAATTTAAATAGGGCATGTAATTTTAAACAACTTTCCAATTTACTTTTATTACCAATTTTGCTTTGTTCTCTTGGTATTCTTAGTTGAAAGCTAAATCTAGGAGGTTCATGTACTAATTTCTTAGAACTTGAAGACTGCCTCTAATCTGAAAGCATTTAGACAGTTTTTCACCACTAGAGGGCATTAGTTCATGTGTTTCATATAGATAGCATTGAGCTCAGGCATGTGAAGCTCCTAGGAGTCAGCAATGATTGGCTAAAAATGCAAGTCTGGCAAAAGAACTGAAATAAAGTGGCAGTTTGCAGAGGCATAGATACAAGGTAAAAAGTACCTCTGTACAACATCAATAGAAACAACTGCCATTCAGTGCATAAGACACATGCATGTACCACAGCCTTCTTCAGTATGCTCTTATAGAATGGAGTTAAGTTTCAACAAAAGATACAGATAGAACAAGTTAAAATTAATAACAGAAACACAAATTGAAATTTTTCTGTACCCTTTTCTGAACCATGAATAGAAGGGACAATAAACAATAATAAAGCTTGGTTCTAGGAAATTAGTTTCCCCAAATATACATTGACTGAACTATTTGTATTTTGTTTCATTCTAAACTAAGTTAATACGGAATGTTCATAGAACATTTACATTCATTTTCGATAAACTAATGTAAATGTTCCAAAGCTAAAGGTGAAAAAGTTCACCTGTAGCTTTATACTTACCTTTAGCGAACTGTAGAGCTGCGCTAACCTAGTCCTTTTTTTCACAGAACCTCACCTATTACCATGGTGGCTCCCAGGGCCTTCACTAAAGTACCTTCTCCTTTTGGACACGATATTCAAAGCATTGATGTCGGTGGTAACGCCATGCTCGCATTGACTTCTATTGGAAAAACATTGCCGCTCACCGGCATTTGAATATCTCAACAGACCGTTGGACTGTGAGGCCAGCAAAGCAGTTTCCCGATAGTCTGTCGAGATATTCAAATGCCGGCGAGCGGCAATGTCTTTCCCACAGAAGTCAATGCGAGCGCGACGTCACCATCCACATCAAGGACTGCCTTTCAGCATTTTGCTGCAGCCAAGGGCCCTATTTAAAGTGGGCCTACACAGTGCAGAAAGTGAGCTCACTGTAACTAAAATTAGTTTCCATGTAGGCACACTTCAAATATTGCTATGGGGACCTAAATTTTACTACACCAATACAAACCAGCTTAGGCGATGTAGTCTAGGCAGCTGATCTTGTGTTGATGTGTCCGAAGCAGAGTGCAGGCTACTCTCACTAGCACACCCTGCTAACTCCCCATGAATGCCTACAACTATGTCACGTCTAACTTACACTCTCCCTGATCCACCTCCCGCTACCTCCCAACGACTGCCTACACCTATGTCACAGCTGACCTACACACCCTCGAAAGCCCAGCTAAGTCCCAATACCGCCTACCCTGATGTAATGTCTAAACTACACTTCCCTGCAACGCCCCAGCTAACTCCCACATACTGGCTAATGTAAAAAAATAACACTATAATAAACTATACTATAAATAATAAACGTGCCCATTATAACTATAAAGCTATGTCGCTATAAATGTTTAAATAATGTGTAACAGAGATGCACTAAAATGCCGGTTGCTGACCGCCAGAGTGCCAGCCTAGCCGGGCTCCTGGAACTCAACGGCGGACCAGAATTGAGGCCCAGTCTGCCGCTTCTTCAAAGAGATGTCAATCTAGTAGGGTGCAGTGAATCAAGTTGCCCTTTTACTATGCTGTCGGCAATTTGATGAGGCACTTAGGGATACCACTTGTTTGAGGGTGCTACCTTTTGGGAGAATGGGGGACATTTTAAATGTAGCCCCCCATTCATCCCCGAAGGTAGCACTATTGGAGTGTGTTTCTTTATGTTTGACTTTACTACAGATAAGAGGCCAGTAATACCAAGAGGAAAGCTTGCTGGGAGGCTGTTAATTTACCCAGACTTTGGGACCTGCATGAAAGTGCTTTGCACCATTGGAATGACCTTTATCCTTTGCATGTTTTTCAGATGATTGATGGTTAACCTTATGCCGAGAGAGGAGTGTCAGGGTTTCTCCCTCACTTTTAAAATGATTGTCTGCTTTTTATCATGGCCAAACTGGAGAACATCATCAGAGAGAGACAGGTTGCAGTCCCAGAATGATGATGTCATCATTCCCTATTTAATTGGCTCAACCCTGTTTGCCTTTGCCCATGCGTTGTCTCTGACTTCTCTGTGAGTTCCTGTGTTCCTGACTCTGTGTATAACCTGGCTTGTTTGATGTCCCTTCTGGTTCCTGATCCTGGTTTGTTCCTTACTTTGCTGATCTTCGTGTTCCTGACCCGGCTCGTCTGACTACTCACTTTGGTTCCTGACCAGGCTTGTCTGACTACCCGCACTGGCTTTGACCCCTGGCTTGTCATTTGGCTTTTGGGCTCTCTATTATTTTTTTGTTATTTTTTAATAAAGATGTAATTAAATTAGCATTTCACGTCTGTCTGATTCCTGATTCCCTGACAGGAGATGCACCTGACTCTTAGAAGAGGAATCTATTTGAAAGCATTGAATCTTTGGGATAATTTATCTTATTTTTTGTGTTACTGAATGTTATTCTATCCCTTAGCCTTGTTCTATAATTGTGTTAAACTTCATTCATGTCCAAGGAATTCTCCTGTTCAGCCCACTCACACATCATTTAGTCTCACCATCACCATGTGAGACTTATTTATCAACGGATAAATCATAAATTCTTGTTCGATTTTAACATTGTATTTTGAAACATCATTACTCCGTACATTAAATATTATTCTCCCTGCATCATTTTGAAGAAGAATTCTATGCACATTCACATTCTTTTAACGTGAATTTCAATTTTTACTATTAATATGATTTTCAGTACATAATTACAATTTAATACATTGTACTTTTAATCTGCTTTTTAATCTTCTTATTTTATTGAACACAATAACATTTCACCTTTCCTTTTAGCAAGAAACACAACTAGCAAGGTCATTTTTTTCTTTATAGAATCCTGTTAAGGATTACATAGAGCTGGCAAGAATCCTGCCTGAGCCAGGAGATTTAGAGAATTGGGCCTCGTTGTTTTTAATTAATAAACTGAGAGCCATCTTTTTAGAACATAAATAAAATCCATCACTAGCCATTCTGACTCTCAACAGCCGTTTGTATCGTCCTTTTTCTCCTGCCAACTATGCTTAATATAATGTTTGACAAATATTTATTTCATACACTACAGAAGAACCTGGAGTACAGTCAGTAGTTTAAACAAAAAATATTACATCTGGATTAAGTCCAAATTAATTTTACAGAGGCAGAAGTAATGACTTATCCGTTGTCCTTTCATAATTACAAGAGCAACATATTTATAACTTGGTTAGAATCTGCAAGATGCTTTTACGTTTCGCTTTCATCCTCAAAGGTAAATACATTAGACATTTCAAATAAATTCCCTTCAAAGGTTTCTTATTTGCTTTAAAAATGTAAGCAAAAGCCACTCAGTCATATTCACAAAGCTGTTTAGTTTAGAAAACAGAGCTAAATAGAATTTTGTATTCTGATTTATTTAAATAACTTTGTTAAACCCATGCACAACTCTTTTAGGATCACTAAGATGCATTCTGAGAAATTTGTTTTAGGCTATAGAAATACTTCATACTTAAAGGGACAGTCAAGTCCTAAAAAAACTTTCATGATTTAAATAGGGCATGTAATAACAGCTTTCCAATTTACTTTTATCACCAATTTTGCTTTATTCTCTTGGTATTCTTAGTTGAACGCTAAACCTAGGAGGTTCATATGCTAATTTCTTAGACCTTGAAGGCTGCCTCTAATCTGAATGTATTTTGACAGTTTTTCACCACTAGAGGACGTTAGTTCATGTGTTTCAAATAGATAACATTGAGCTCATGCACATGAATTTACAGAGGAGTGAGCACTGATTGGCTAAAATGCAAGTCTGTCAAAAGAACTGTAATAAGTGGGCAGTCTGTAGAGGCTTAGATACAAGGTAATTGCAGAGCTAAAACTTGTATTATTATAACTGTGTTGGTTATGCAAAACTGTGGAATGGGTAATTAAGTCTCTCAATCTCTCTCTCTCAGTCTCTCAGTCTCTCTCTCAGTCTCTCAGTCTCTCTCTCTCTTTCGCAGTCTCTCTCTGTCTCTCTCTCAGTCTCTCTCTCTCTCTCTCTCAGTCTCTCTCTATCTCTCTCTCTTAGTCTCTCTTTCTTTCTCTCTCTCAGTCTCTCTCTCTCTCTCTCTCTCTCTCTCTCAGTCTCTCTCTCTCTCTCTCTCTCTCTGTCTGTCTCTCTCTCTCTCTCTCTCTCGGTCTCTCTCTCTCTCAGTCTCTCTCTCTCAGTCTCTCTCTTTCTCTCTCTCAGTCTCTCTCTCTCTCTGTCTCTCTCTCTGTCTCTCTCTCTCTCTCTTAGTTTTTTTTATTTTTTCTACTTTAGTTAGTTTATTTAATTGTATTTAATTGTAGGTAATTGTAGTTAATTAATTTAATTTATTTAATGATAGTGTAGTGTTAGGTTTAATTGTAACTTAGGTTAGGATTTATTTCACAGCTAACTTTGTATTTCTTTTAGCTCGGTCGTTATTAAATAGTTAATAACTATTTAATAGCTTTTGTACCTAGTTAAATAAATACAAAGTTACCTGTAAACTAAATATAAATCCTAAAATAGCTACTATGTAATTATTAATTACATTGTAGCTATCTTAGGGTTTATTTTACTTTTTATTTTAGGGGTTAATAAGTTTAATATAGGTGGAGGCGGAGTCCGGGAGCAGCGGTTTAGGGGTTAAACTATTTATTTAGTTGCGGCGGGGTCCGGGATCCGCAGGATAGGGGTTAATAAATTTATTATAGGTGGCGGCAGTATAGGGGGGACAGGATAGGGGTTAATAGGTATTATGTAGGTGATGGAGGGGTCTGTGAGCGGCGGTTTAGGGGTTAATATATTTATTATAGTTGCGGCGGGGTCTAAAGATGGAAAGGTCACTATTTATTTAGAGAATTTTTGCTGGAGAGCAAAATTCGCCATTGCACTTTAACTTAACTCAAAATTGCACCATCATTTGCATATCACCAGAACTTGGGTTCCAAGCATTGGGGGGGACACCACACGTCCCACCCCTGGCGGGACAAGAAGGGGGGAAGAAGGAGACCCACGGCATAGCTCGCCCATTAGATAGACCATCGGATCACCACTCTAGGCTAGTGTATGCCGCGGGACCCTCCCACCCCCTCCTGCCCCGCCCGCGTGCATGATCCCAATTTCACCGCCAACAAAAGAGCCTTCTCTTTCTGCCATTTCCCCGCTCAGCCCTTAGTGACCTTTCCTTACCTTTCTATTTTCTGTATCACCATCGCGATGTCCTCCAACAGCTGATCATTTCCTTTGTCCGTGAGGTGTACCCCATCCCTACGGAAGATCTCTTCCCATTTTGCCGCTAGCAACGGATGCTCCATCACTATCCCCCTTGCTTCCCTTACCGCCTTGCTGCTACTTGGTTTAGCTTTCTCCTGGATCTATATCCGGCCCTACTGGTGTGCGAGTTTCTCCAGTGTACCCTTGAAATTATGTTGGACCACGCTAGCTTTACCGAAGGCCAGGCTATGCTCAACCACTTGCATACGCCCTTTATTTTGTCTTCCAACTCTTTTAATGGGCAGTTTCCTATGTCGTTTCCCCCAAGGTGTATTATTAACACATCGGGGCAACCCCACCTCCGTCTTGCTATTTGTATTGATGGCACTAGCTCGTCCCAGCGCATTCCTCTCTTTCCTAACCACCTAATGCTGTCCTGCTGATGTGAGATGCCTAGCTGACCCCCTAGCCCCGATGCTGTCACTCTTGCTTGCACCCAATGCACGTAGGAATGCCCTACTATCCACACTCTTAGGGCTCTGTCTGCAATAGAACATTTTTTTTAAATGTTATCACCTTAAAATCGTAACCGTGTTCATCATCCTTTATGACCTTCCCGTTAGACATCTTATGGCTTTTGCCCCCTTTTATTCTAATGTATGATTTGAACGCTGCAGATTTCCACCTGCCCAGCTTTTTTATCTGCTCCTCTGAACACCCTTTGCCTGCCACTGATGTTGCTGCTCCTATTCTGAATGAATGGGGGGCGAAATACTCCTTCTCCCATCCCAATTCTTGCACCACCATGCTTAGTACCCTTTTAAATTGATATATCGATACTGCCGTACCGTCCCCATGTCTAATGAATGCCCTACCTTCCCCTTTTCTTACCGCCACGTACTTCTTTCCGCAAGCCCCCGGGCAGCCTACACCCTTTGTCTCCCGAATATTAACCCAAACCCCTTTTCCTGTTTTATCTGTCTTCGATTTTTTAATTAATATCATTACTGCCCCGTCCGTGATGCGGACGTCCACTTCTTCCAGCCCCCCTTTTTCTATCTTCTTGTTTTTTGGCAGCAGTTCTCCTATCCTTATGGTGCCATGAAAAGCGAATGCGAACGTCACCCTAAATGTTATTATTTCCTCCTTGCTAGAGCATACCTCCTGTAGCGCCTGCATCATTATTTTTAGCTTATCTTCCGTTATCAGCTCCCTTCTGTCCACCCTTCTTTCCTCCCCCATTCCCCATGCCCTCGCTATCTTTCTTACCACAAACCTCTTGGACCAGTCTGATTCCCCGTATAGATGCGCAAAGTATGATGTCCCTGCTAGTAATGTACCCAGCTGCCCCTTTTTTATCCCTCTCCTTCTACACTGCATTAGCCATTCCAAGAAAACCGCTTCCTCCCCTAGCATGCTGCCTGACTTATAAGTCTGCCATTGCCCCGAGTGTTTTTTATATGCGAGCCATGTTCTTGGGGCCAGAGATTTCTCCACCAATTCTTTGATCCCATCTATTCGCTGCCAATCTGCCAAATAGGAATGGGGCAGTGTTCACCTTCTACCCTCGCATCGGGAGTCAAACTCTGAAATTTTTCCCACTGAAACCGTGACAGTGCGTCTGCTACCACATTTTTGTACCCCGGTATGTGTTTTGCTCTAAAACATATGTTCATCTTGAGACATTTCAAAACCAAATATGTTAGGTATTTTACCACAGGCCTTGATGAAGCAGTTAGGTTATTAATTATGTCTACCACCCCTTTATTGTCTGACCAACATATTATGCTCTTGTTTGCTAGCATTTTGCCCCACAATTCGATGGCCACTATCATGGGGAATAGTTCGAGCAATACCAGGTTCTTTACCCATCCTCTCTCTTTCCATGCTAGTGGCCATTTGCCCATGCACCATCTACCCTGCCAGTATGCCCCGAAACCTGCGCCTCCTGCTGCATCTGTGTATAGCTCTAGCTTCTCTCCCAATACCTCCTGTACCCATATCTTGACTCCGTTGAAATCTCTTAGGAACTCGTCCCATATCTTTAGATCCTCCCTCATCTCCCCTGATACCCTGATTAAATGCCCCGGCTTCTTTGCCCCCTTTGTGCCCAGCTCTAGCCGTCTTTTGAAGATTCTGCCAAAACGCTTTGCACGCGAAATTTAGTGTGCCTAAGAGCTTTTGCATTTCCTTGAGCGTTTCCTTCCTTTTCTTTGCTACTTCCTTTACTGCGTGCCTGGCTTTCCCAACTTTATCCTCTGGGAGCTCGCACTGCCCCTTACTGAGTCTAAGATTATCCCTAGGAATGGCATTCTTGTCACTGGGCCCTCCGTTTTGTCTGATGCTACCGGTACCCCTAGCTCCCCGAACATCTCTCTTAGTTCTTTCATCATCCTTTCGCACACCACTGCCCTAGCTGCGCTGACTACCATAAAGTCATCTAAGTAGTGCAACAGGGACCACCTCCCCGTTCTTTTTATCATTAACCAATGCAGAAATTAGCTAAATTTTTCGAATATGGAGCATGATATTGAACACCCCATTGGCAAGCACTTGTCTACGTAGTATATACTGTTACCCTAACACTGCGCTAACTGACCACCGCTGCAGAGACTAATACCCACTATTCTGTATCTGGCTGTACTCTGCACACTTGACTTATTAAAAATATAAAAACAATATTCACAGTAATAAATAGTCTGGATGATCTGAACAATAAGCACTCCTTGTCACATAGATATATTCTCTTTACCGTTCTTTGTACCAATATCAATTGTATCTGTTGACAACTTTACATATAATTCAGGCAAAGAATATAATTTCTTTTATGTCAATAATACCTATATATAAATAACAGTAATGAAAAACAATAATAAAGATAAAATTCGAACAAACAATCTTACGGCTAGATTTAGAGTTTTGTCGGTAAGGACCCGCGTAGCTAACGCTGGCTTTTTTCTGGCCGCACCATAAAAATAACTCTGGTATTGAGAGTCCACAGAATGTCAGCGTTAGGCTCCAAAAAAGGAGCGTAGAGCATATGTAACGCAACTGCAACTCTCGATACCAGAGTTGCTTACGGACGCGGCCAGCCTAAAAAACGTGCTTGTGCACGATTCCCCCATAGGAAACAATGGGGCTGTTTGAGCTGAAAAAAACACCTGCAAAAAAGCCGCGTTCAGCTCCTAACGCAGCCCCATTGTTTGCTATGGGGAAACACTTCCTACGTCTGCACCTAACACTTTAACATGTACCCCGAGTCTAAACACCCCTAACCTTACACTTATTAACCCCTAATCTGCCGCCCCCGCTATTGCTGACCCCTGCATATTATTATTAACCCCTAATCTGCCGCTCCGTAAACCGCTGCTACTTACATTATCCCTATGTACCCCTAATCTGCTGCCCTAACATCGCCGACCCCTATATTATATTTATTAACCCCTAATCTGCCCCCCACAATGTCGCCTCCACCTGCCTACACTTATTAACCCCTAATCTGCCGACCGGACCGCACCGCTATTATTATAAAGTTATTAACCCCTAATCCGCCTCACTAACCCTATAATAAATAGTATTAACCCCTAATCTGCCCTCCCTAACATCGCCGACACCTAACTTCAATTATTAACCCCTAATCTGCCGACTGGAGCTCACTGCTATTCTAATAAATGTATTAACCCCTAAAGCTAAGTCTAACCCTAACACTAACACCCCCCTAATTTAAATATAATTTTAATCTAACGAAATTAATTAACTCTTATTAAATAAATTATTCCTATTTAAAGATAAATACTTACCTGTAAAATAAATCCTAATATAGCTACAATATAAATTATAATTATATTATAGCTATTTTAGGATTAATATTTATTTTACAGGTAACTTTGTATTTATTTTAACCAGGTACAATAGCTATTAAATAGTTAAGAACTATTTAATAGCTAAAATAGTTAAAATAATTACAAAATTACCTGTAAAATAAATCCTAACCTAAGTTACAATTAAACCTAACACTACACTATCAATAAATTAATTAAATAAAATACCTATAATTATCTACAATTAAACCTAACACTACACTATCAATAAATAAATTAAATACAATACCTACAAATAACAACAATGAAATAAACTATCTAAAGTACAAAAAATAAAAAAGAACTAAGTTGCAAAAAATAAAAAAATATTTACAAACATAAGAAAAATATTACAACAATTTTAAACTAATTACACCTACTCTAAGCCCCCTAATAAAATAACAAAGCCCCCCAAAATAAAAAAATGCCCTACCCTATTCTAAATTACTAAAGTTCAAAGCTCTTTTACCTTACCAGCCCTGAACAGGGCCCTTTGCGGGGCATGCCCCAAGAAGTTCAGCTCTTTTGCCTGTAAAAAAAAACATATAATACCCCCCCCAACATTACAACCCACCACCCACATACCCCTAATCTAACCCAAACCCCCCTTAAATAAACCTAACACTAAGCCCCTGAAGATCTTCCTACCTTATCTTCACCATACCAGGTTCACCGATCGATCCAGAAGAGCTCCTCCGATGTCCTGATCCAAGCCCAAGCGGGGGGCTGAAGAGGTCCATGATCCGGCTGAAGTCATCATCCAAGCGGGAGCTGAAGAGGTCCATGATCCGGCTGAAGTCTTCATCCAAGCGGGAGCTGAAGAGGTCCATGATCCGGATGAAGTCTTCTATCAACGGCATCTTCAATCTTCTTTCTTCGGGAGCCATCATCTTCCATCCGACGCGGAACATCCTCTTCTCCCGACGCCTACTAGCCGAATGACGGTTCCTTTAAATGACGTCATCCAAGATGGCGTCCCTCGAATTCCGATTGGCTGATAGGATTCTATCAGCCAATCGGAATTAAGGTAGGAATATTCTCATTGGCTGATGGAATCAGCCAATCAGAATCAAGTTCAATCCGATTGGCTGATCCAATCAGCCAATCGGATTGAACTTGATTCTGATTGGCTGATTCCATCAGCCAATCAGAATATTCCTACCTTAATTCCGATTGGCTGATAGAATCCTATCAGCCAATCGGAATTCGAGGGACGCCATCTTGGATGACGTCATTTAAAGGAACCGTCATTCGTCGTTCAGTCGTCGGCCAGGATGGATGTTCCGCGTCGGAGGTCTTCAGGATCCTGCCGCTCCGCTCCGGATGGATGACGATAGAAGATCCCGCTTGGATGAAGACTTCAATCGGATGGAAGACATCTTCTGCCCCGCTTGGATGAAGACTTCTACCGGATGGAGGACCTCTTTTTGCTCCGCTTGGATGAAGAATTTGGCTCGGCTGGGTGAAGACGACTCAAGGTAGGGAGATCTTCAGGGGCTTAGTGTTAGGTTTATTTAAGGGGGGTTTGGGTTAGATTAGGGGTATGTGGGTGGTGGGTTGTAATGTTGGGGGGGGGTATTGTATGTTTTTTTTTACAGGCAAAAGAGCTGAACTTCTTGGGGCATGCCCCGCAAAGGGCCCTGTTCAGGGCTGGTAAGGTAAAAGAGCTTTTAACTTTAGTAATCTAGAATAGGGTAGGGCATTTTTTTATTTTGGGGGGCTTTGTTATTTTATTAGGGGGCTTAGAGTAGGTGTAATTAGTTTAAAATTGTTGTAATATTTTTCTTATGTTTGTAAATATTTTTTTATTTTTTGTAACTTAGTTCTTTTTTATTTTTTGTTCTTTAGTTAGTTTATTTCATTGTAGTTATTTGTAGGTATTGTATTTAATTAATTTATTGATAGTGTAGTGTTAGGTTTAATTGTAGGTAATTGTAGGTATTTTATTTAATTAATTTATTGATAGTGTAGTGTTAGGTTTAATTGTAACTTAGGTTAGGATTTATTTTACAGGTAAATTTGTAATTATTTTAACTATTTTAGCTATTAAATAGTTCTTAACTATTTAATAGCTATTGTACCTGGTTAAAATAAATACAAAGTTACCTGTAAAATAAATATTAATCCTAAAATAGCTACAATATAATTATAATTTATATTGTAGCTATATTAGGATTTATTTTACAGGTAAGTATTTAGCTTTAAATAGGAATAATTTATTTAATAAGAGTTAATTAATTTCGTTAGATTAAAATTATATTTAATTTAGGGGGGTGTTAGTGTTAGGGTTAGACTTAGCTTTAGGGGTTAATACATTTATTAGAATAGCGGTGAGCTCCAGTCGGCAGATTAGGGGTTAATAATTGAAGTTCGGTGTCGGCGATGTTAGGGAGGGCAGATTAGGGGTTAATACTATTTATTATAGGGTTAGTGAGGCGGATTAGGGGTTAATAGCTTTATAATAATAGCGGTGCGGTCCGCTCGGCAGATTAGGGGTTAATAAGTGTAGGCAGGTGAAGGCGACGTTGAAGGGGGCAGATTAGGGGTTAATAAATATAATATAGGGGTCGGCGGTGTTAGGGGCAGCAGATTAGGGGTACATAAGTATAACGTAGGTGGCGGCGCTTTGCGGTCGGCAGATTAGGGGTTAATTATTGTAGGTAGCTGGCTGCGACGTTGTGGGGGGCAGGTTAGGGGTTAATAAATATAATATAGGGGTCGGCGGTGTTAGGGGCAGCAGATTAGGGGTACATAAGTATAACGTAGGTGGCGGTCGGCAGATTAGGGGTTAAAAAAATTTAATCGAGTGGCGGCGATGTGGGGGGACCTCGGTTTAGGGGTACATAGGTAGTTTATGGGTGTTAGTGTACTTTAGAGTACAGTAGTTAAGAGCTTTATGAACCGGCGTTAGCCCAGAAAGCTCTTAACTACTGACTTTTTTCTGCGGCTGGAGTTTTGTCGTTAGATTTCTAACGCTCACTTCAGACACGACTCTAAATACCGGAGTTAGAAAAATCCCATTGAAAAGATAGGATACGCAATTGACGTAAGGGGATCTGCGGTATGGAAAAGTCGCGGCTGAAAAGTGAGCGTTAGACCCTTTTTTTAATGACTCCAAACTAAAACCAGCGTTAGGAGCCTCTAACGCTGGTTTTCACGGCTACCGCCAAACTCCAAATCTAGGCCTTAGTGTTTAACGGTACTGGAAAATTACTGACACAAGAAAGCTGAATAAAATAGCATTAAGTATGCTAATAATCTCACCTCGATGTCCCCAGGAGTATGGTAAAACCTGTTATGTATTCAAATTCTTGAATGAAAATCCTCCTGTCTCTGTAACTGAGAGCGGTGCTGCTTCACTGATCGTCGGACGCTGAAGAGACCTAAGTTACACAAAGGGACACTGTTGCAGACTTTTATATTTATTGCTCTTGCAAGTACTTTTACTATTTGGGCATTAACACCTATGCCTACGGACTTCACGGAGACGCCATATTAGATTTCAGCGTGGAGGGCTGTCAGCAAGATTGCGGTCCAGTGTATTTTTAAACCATAAGGCTTGAATATTGCCAATTTCTTCTAAGTGCAATTTGTTTTTAGGGCTCGAAGAATTAATAAAACTTTTACCTTGAGTTGTGGTTGCGCTCTGTTCTTTTCTTGTGTTCACAGCTACGTAGTATATACCCTGAAATTTGCATCCCATTAGTTTAAAGCTTTCTGGGTTCAGCGGTAAAAGCCTAACTGCCGCTTCTATATCTATTTTTCCCATTTCTGCCCTTTCTCCTGTTTCTTTGACCATTTTTATCGCGCTATCAAATGATTGGTATTGCACAGCCGCATCCCACTTGTCGATTGCGTCATTGACTGACTTCCCTTTGGGATAAGTCAGATGATGTATCATTCTGAATTTTCCCATTTCTTTTTTGGGGACCACCCCTAGCGGGGATACTATTATGTCTGCAAATGGCTTTTCTTTAAATGGGCCTGTCATCCTCCCCAACTGCACTTCCTTTTCTAACTTCTCCCTCAACACCTCTGGTAATTCGTATGCTGATTTCAAATTCCTTGGTTTGCTTGCTCCCTCTACTTCCCTTTTCACTGGTACCACGAACCCCTTATTTAAACCCTCTATCAACAACGTCCATGTCTATATTTAAAGTCATTTCCCTTGTCACACCTTTTCTCGTTGAATGCCCAGCACTCTTTAAATTCATTTTTAAACGCTTTCCCCATGTTGCCGTTATGCCACTGATTGGCCCGCTACCTTCATAACCCTTGTGTATAGATCTAATATTTTTACTCCAAACTCTTTGTGCCCTCTGTCCCCCAGCTGTAGGTTGCCCCTCCTAAATTCTGCATCACAGTCTTTCCATGCAAAAACGCCATATGACGTGTAGCATTCCGCTATCAAGTGTATGTACCTCAACATACCCTTCACCTTTTCTGGATTTGCTGTGATAAAACATGCTGCATAAATTAGTATTCCCTTAACCCACTCTGTGAATGTTTGCTTTGTCTTTCTGGGTTTTCCCTCATCTCCCCTTGTTTTCGCTGCCAATGCCTCCCTCGTGATTTGAAAAACGTCCACGAACTTCCCTTTCTGCGCCCTTGCCACTATTTTTGCCTTCAAATGCGTGCTCAGTGGTAGTAGCATTGTCCCCGTGACTTCCTCTTCTGTGTTAAGCTCTCCCGTTTCCACTACCACAATGTCTTTCTCTGTCTCCCTATTCTGCCCTTTACCCTGTTTAGCATAAATCTTCCTAACTATTTTTAATATTTTATCGCACCCCCAGCTTTTTTTAAATCATTCTCTGAATCATACTCTGATGAACTCTCTGACAAGCTATTAGTATGACATAATATTCGCTTACCTAGACCCTTCTGCGAGCTGTCCTTCTTTGCCAGTCCCTCTGTGCTTTTTCCCGCCTCCGCTCCTTCCTTCTGCTGGGGCCCCGTCCCTACCGGCCTCTGTCCTATTTCTGCTTGCTCCACGCCCTTGTCCTCCGTCTTCTGACTCCTCTCCTTCTCGCCCTGCGTACACTTGCTCTGTGGAGTACAAACATTATTAGAAACATTTTTGACCATGTTTTGTGGGGTGCTACCTTGGGAAGCTGTGCCCTGATGGTTACCGACCCCTCCCCCCCTGGTGTCCACCCCGGGCTTTTCCCCTTTTTTGCCCCTCTGCTTCCATTATCATATATGAGTTACCCTCCATATCCCTTATTATTCTAGGTCCCCCCCTGCTTCCTGTCTGTTTCTTTTCACTGGCCTGCCAAGCTCCTGCCATTCCCCTTGCCCAAACATTGCTTGCTCCCCTTCCCTGTGCTGCCTAAATCCCCTATCCTCATACCTCTCTGCATACTCTGACCTCTGCCTCCCATACTCTCTGTCTTCCCACCCGTAACCAAAGCGCGTGCTCGGCCCACCGGGACCGCAGCGCCATGCCTCCTCACCCCCCTGCCTGCCTGTTACCCCATATGGGACTCTCCCCCACCCCTGGTTTCTGTCTTCCCTGTGTTCGCGCCATTTCTTGGGGGCCCAGCCACCTGCATACTGTGGTGGCCACTGCTGCCCCCTATCATGTGCCAATGTATCTCTTTCCCACTCTGTTTGTGCTGCCACCGGGGGCCTGCCTTCCCCCCTCTCATTGACTATATATATATGTCTCTCCTTTGCGGTATGGGGGGTACCTCCAGCCCGGAACTCGTATGCTGCACCCTCCCCTATGCCCCCTTTCCCCATGTTTCGCCATACTCCTAGGAATATTGGCCTCCTAATGCTCATTATGCCCCTGTGCAGGTGGAATATCTCCCCCGGGGATACAGGTGGGGAAGTGAAAATTGCTGGGACCCCACAGCTCTCCTGCAAGCTCAGTAGTGGGCCGCTATGCCCTTCCTCCGCCAAGTCCTGGCATACGACTGTTGCCCTGGGCCTGCACAAAGCCACCCCATCTTCCCCTCACTTACCGTATCCAGACCTGGCCTTACGGTCGATATCTGTGGGGAACTCACTGCCACACCGACTGTTCCTTCTGCTGCCGCTTCCATTGCTGCTTTCTTCACCGGCTTCCCTTTCTCCAATTTATTCAGCTTCCTTTATGCTTGCAGGGCCCTGGTTCTCCATACCGACTCCCCATCATCTAGAAACCTCTTTGGAATTCTTCTGTCCCTGGTCGTCCTGTCCCTGGATGTCCTGTTGAAACAAAAGAAAATGTTACAATGCCGTTCCTCTGTTTGAGCCTCGCCCTACAAACACCCCTGCCAGCTCCTCCTTCTCTTTCTCCAGCTGGCCAATACCTGCCTCATCCGCCCTCTTAGCAGGGCGTGCCTACTCCCTAGCAGCACCTGCATTATTCCCAGCTCGGGAAAAGCCAACCCTTATCTGCGCTACATTGCACATGCGCGCCCTGCACTTTTCTTATAGCAAAGTCATTTTCATAATGCTACCTTTTATTTATAATGCAAATTAAACAGTACAATGAAGGAAAACTGGCCAAATAGTGACTCAAATGCAGTATGCGGATAACACAGCAGTGTATACAAACCCAGCATGGCAATCACAAGAGTAAACTGCTGAAAGGTTGTGTTATCCGCATACTGCATTTGAGTCACTATTTGGCCGGTTTTCCTTCATTGTACTGTTTCGTTTGCATTATAAATAAAGGTAGCATTATGAAAATTACTTACAATATAGCAAAGAGGAAATAGAGCTGCACAACCATGAAGATACTGGTGGCGAAATATGGGAGGGGGCAGGCAGACATTTTAAACAGCCAGACTAAACAAAAGTAAGTACTAAAACTTAGAAACTCTTCAGGTGTCACACTTGTGGAGTCAGTAGATCTACAAAAGATTTTTATGACAGAATATATTTTAATTATAACACTTGAATCACAGCTGCAGAAATAATTAAGTACAATATGTGTATAATAGGTTTGTAAATGATAAACTGTAACAGCCCTGAATGAGCTTCTCAAAGACACCTGAAAGGTCTTTAACCTGCTATTGGTATTCACATCAGAGTCAGAGTGCAATACAGCAAATCAATAGATCTTCAGCAAAGTAACTAACAGGACTTAGCGGAGGTTGCCTGTAACAGAGCTGTGAATCTGTGTGCAGTAGTCTGGAAAGCTGAACAGACTTACCTTGAGAGAGGGATGTACATACAAGTTAACAGGGATGCCTGGTAGTACTCAGCTTGTGCTGAGCAGTCAGAATGAGGAGCTGCGGTTGTAATGCCGAAACCGGATGTGACGTATCGGCAAGCAGCCGAACGCTGACAGAGCTGCAAATCAGCTGTTGCTGAGTATCGCAAGTGTTGGAAGTTTAGGCTTCTAGGTGGAAGTCCGGATGAAGCACAAACAGGTTGGTGACAGTGAAAGTACTTGCCAGAGTAGAACAAAAACCGGAGAGGTTAGGTAGGAAGGAGAATTCAGGCTTGATAAAGGAACTCAACAGTGAGAGTTCAGTGCGACGCTGCCTGAGAGCAGATTCAGTAGATTAATCAAGCATAGTAGAGAGCCTGGTGTTGCATTATATAGGGCAGAAGGAAGAGGAGCCTCCCCCAGTTAAAGAGAGTGGTAACATTAGGCTACTTAATTAGGCTATAGTTCAAATGAATAATCGTTTGAAAGTTTATAGGAATTCCCTATTTGAAATTTTGGGTTGACTGTCCCTTTAACAAATTAAAAGATACTGCTTTTTTATTGGGACATAGATAATCCTGTTGTATGGGTTACACTGGGGCATGAAGCAGGCACTGAGCATGTGTGAAACTAACATTTAAACTCTTTTAAAAAGAAAGGGTAAAATGTTTTTATTAGGCTTTATTTTCTGACACATATTTACTTGATAAAACAATTCAAGTTTAAACTGAAAGTAAGGCTGAATTTTCTATTTCAGCATTTTATTAAAGGGACACTGTACCCAAAAAAAATATTTCGTTATTCAGATTGAGCATGAAATTTTAAGCAACTTTCTAATTTACTCCTATTATCAAATTTTCTTCTTTCTCTTGGTATCTTTATTTGAAATGCAAGAATGTAAGTTTAGATGCCGGCCCATTTTTGGTGAACAACCTGGGTTGTCCTTGCTGATTGGTGGATAAATTCATCCACCAATAAAAAAGTGCTGTCCAGAGTACTGAAACCAAAAAAAAACTTAGATGCCTTCTTTTTCAAATAATGATAGCAAGAGAACAAAGAAAAATTGATAATAGGAGTAAATTAGAAAGTTGCTTAAAATTGCATGCTCTATCTGAATTACAAAAGAAAATTTTTAAGTACAGTGTCCCTTTAATTTCCCCTTTGCTTTAAAATAAAACGATGCAACATTTTAAACTGTCAGGTTTGAAAAAACCTGATATTTCTGGTACTCAGTGTACCAGGAAGTGGTGCCTCTCTGTGTCGCAGCAGTAATTTGAGCTTGCAGTTGCGGTCACTTGACTGGCTTTACTTTAAAACAGTTCTAAAGAAAAAGTTGTTTTTCTCCATTTCTGGGTGATCCGGTATTAATTGGTAGCTGTAAGGCACCCCAGTAATTGAGGTGTGAGGTTGCCTGAGGGGTATTTTAGAAGTTTATTTGATGTTTATTACATTTTTTTTCTTAACTTTTCTCATATAATTTTAGCTGGGGATTGATCCTAATTTGGGACAAAATTTAAAGTGTATTTTTTCCTGGGCTTATTTTAATTGAATATTAAAATCTTTGAAACTTATCTGTACAAGTTTATTTACTGTTTCACAACATGTCTGATATTGAGCAAGAGACTGCTCTCATTAATTCATGCTTATTATGTTTCGATGCAAAAATTGCAGCTCCTATGCAATTTTGTTCTGCATTTGTCAAGAAAACCTTGTAAAATAAAGGTAAATTTTTTGAGCCTAATGTCTCTCAGGATGATGTTGTTAAAATAATACCTCAGCTTTCTCCTGCTACGTCCCAAGCCTCAATGGCGTAACATGCAGTGCCCTGCGATTCCTCTAGAACTCCTAGTGAAATTAAAAGCAGAAATTGTTGCCCAGGTATCTTCAGCGGTATCTGCGGCATTAGCTGCCATTCCCAGATTACAGGGAAAACACAAGAGGAAATCTAGAAATTCAGAAATTAAGGTGCCTGTCCTCAGTTCTGCTTCCCAAGTTGCCCTTTCTCATAAGTCTGATGAGGAAGATACATCAGGACTTTCTGAGGGTGAAATCTCAGATTCGGACAGTATAATTCCTTCTACTGAGACTGAGGTGGTACCTTTCAGATTTAAGCTTGAATACCTTTGTGTATTGTTAAAGGAGGTTTTATCTACTTTAGATGACTCCGATACCCCTGTCGTTGTCACTCCTAAGAAATCTAGTAAATTTAATAGTTTCTTTGATGACCCCTCTACTTCTGAGGTTTTTCCTGTGCCGGACCATGCTAGGGAGATTATCTCACAGGAATGGGAGAAACTAGGGGTGTCTTTTTCCCCATCTCCTATTTTTAAGAAAATGTTTCCTGTCAAGGACTCCATTAAAGACCCTTGGTATACTGTACCCAAAGTTGAAGGGGCCATTTTCACTCTGGCTAAGAGAACCACTATTCCTATTGAGGAGGATAGCTGCTCTTTTAAGGATCTGATGGACAAGAAGCTGGAGGCTTATTTGAAAAAGATTTATGTTCATCAAGGTCTCCAATGGCAACCTGCAGTGTGTATTGCCATCGTGACTAGTGCGGCATCTTATTGGTTCGACGCCTTGTCTGATTCTCTTCAAGTAGAGACTTCCTTGGATTAAATTCAAGATAGGATTAAAGCTCTTAAATTGGCCAATTCCTTTATTGCAGATTAGGAGCTAAAACTTCTAGTTTCGCTGTCCTAGCCCGCAGGGCATTATGGTTGAAATCCTGGTCTGCGGACGTTTCCTCTAAAGTCAAACTTCCCACGGATGGAATGTGAATCTAGAAAAAAGCTCCCTTTACCCTTCTACAAGAGTAGTGTTCTTAGGGACCATGATAGATTCTTTATTGATGAAGATTTTTCTGACAGAGGTCAGGAAAAACAAAGTAATTTTCTCGTGCCTCTCTTTTCAGGCTACTGCTCATTCTTCAATGGCTCAATGTATGGAGGTAATTTGTCTGATGGTAGCTTCCATGGACATCATTCCTTTTGCTCGATTCTATTTGAGAGCTCTTCAGTTGAGCATACTCAGACAATGGAAAGGCAACCATGCAGATCTATCTCAGAGAATAGAGTTAGATCAGTCGTCAAGGCACTCTCTACCGTGGTGAATTTCTCAGGAACATCTGTCTCAGGGCACATGCTTTCGGAGACCTTCCTGGGTAATCGTGACCACGGACGCCAGCCTGCTGTGCTGGGGAGCAGTCTGGAACTCGTTAAAAGCTCAGGGCCTTTAGAGTCTGCTCTTTCCATCAACATCTTGGAGTTGAGAGTGATTTACAATGCTCTATTGGCTTGGCCTCAGTTGTCCTCAGCCCAGTTTATCAGGTTCCAGTCAGAAAACATAACCTCTGTGGCTTACATCAATCACCAGGGAGGAACTCTGAGTTCCTTAGCCATGAAGGAGGTTACTTGGATTCTTTAGTGGGCAGAAACCCACAATTGCTGTCTATCTGCCATCCATATTCCTGAAGTAGACAACTGGGAAGCGGATTTTCTGAGCAGACAGAATTTTCATTCCGGGGAGTGGGGACTCCATCCGGAGTTGTTTTCCAGCTTAGTCCTCAAATGGGGGGTGCCGGAGTTAGATTAGATGGCATCCCGTCAGAACGCCAAGCTTCCAAGGTACGGTTCAAGGTCAAGAGGTGCTCTGGCAGTTCCTTGGGTTTTCAGGTTGGCATACCAATTTCCTCTGTTTGCTCTCCTTCCATGAGTCATTGCTTGTATCAAACAGAATCTGGTTTGCACACCTAGTGGAGATGTCATCTCTCCCACTGTGGAGACTACCACTGAGGAAGGACCTCCTGATTCAGCGTCCCTTCCTCCATCTAAATCTCGTTTCTCTGAAGCTGACTGCTTGGAGATTGAACGCTTAATTCTGTCTAAGTGTGGTTTTTCTTGGTTTTTGAGTCGGTCATTAGGACCATAATGAAGGCTCACAAGATTGTTACTAGAAATATTTACCATAATATATGGCATAAATATCTTTATTGGTGTAAATCCAAGGGCTACTCTTGGAGTAGAATTAGAATTCCTAGAATTTTATCTTTTCTTCAGGAAGGCCTGGAGAAGGGATTGTCAGTCAGTACCCTGAAGGGTCAGATTTCTGCTTTATCTGTTTTACTACATAAACATTTGGCAGATGAGCAATCTTTTTGTCAGGCCTTGGTCAAAATCAGGCCTGTCTTTAAGTCTGTTGCTCCTCCTTGCAGCCTTAACCTTGTTCTTAAAGGTTTACAGCTGACTCCGTTTGAGTCGTTGCATTCCATAGACATTGGGGTCTATTTAGGAAGCAGCAGATGCTGCCTCCGACCCACTGCGCTTCAGTTCCGGCTGAAGCGGAAGTTTAGAATCAGCAGTCCTAAGAACACTGCTCCTTAACTCGTCCGCCACCTCTGAGGATTGACACCCCCTGGCCGCGAATCTGCAGGGGGTGGTATTGCACCAGCAGTTCACAAGAACTGCTGGTGCAATGATAAATGTTGACAGCGTATTTTGTCGGCATTTATCGATGTGCGGCGGACATGATCCGCTATATTGGATCATGTCTGTACGCACATTAATAAATAGACCCCATTAAGTTGTTATCTTTGAAGGTTTTTTTTCTTGTTGATATCTCTTCTGCTCGAAGAGTGTCGGAACTCTCAGCTCTGCAGTGTGATTCTCTTTTTCTTATTTTTCATTCCAATTAGGCGGTTATTCATACTAATTTCGGTTTCCTTCCTAAGGTTGTTTCTAATAGAAGTATCAATCAGGAAATTGCTGTTCCCTCTCTGTGCCCTAATCCTTCTTCTTCCAAAGAACATTTGTTACAAAATGTGGATGTTGTACGTGCTCTTAAACTCTGCTTACAGGCGACTAAGGATTTTCACAAGTCCTCTGCCCCCTTTGTCTGTTTCTCTGGGAAATGTAAAGGTCAGAAAGCTACTGCTACTACTCTTTCTTTTTGGTTACGAAGTATAATTCATTTGGCTTATGAGACTGCTGGACAGCAGCTTCCTGAGAGAATTTCGGCTCATTCCACAAGAGCTGTTTCCTCTTCTTGGGCTTTCAAAAATGAAGCTTCTGTGGAACAAATTTGCAAGGCTGCAATTTGGTCTTCTCTACATACTTTTTTCAAATTTTCCAAATTTGATACTTTTGCCTCGGGTGATGCTTCTTTTGGGAGAAAGGTTCTTCAAGCGGTGGTGCCTTCTGTTTAGGACTGCCTGTCTTGTCCTTCCCTATTTCTCCCTGTCCTCTAGCTTGGGTATTGGTTCCCAACAGTAATTACTCAAGCCGTGGACTCACCATATCTTAGGAAAGAAAAACAAAATGTATGCTTACCTGATAAATGTATTTATTTCCGGATATGGTGAGTCCACGGCCCCACCCTTAATTTTAAGACAGTTGCTCTTTTGACTATAACCTCAGGCAGCTCTACACCTTATGTTACTCCTTTTTATCTATTTCCCTTCAGTCGAATTACTGGGGGTTGTGGGTAAGGGAGTGATAATTAACAGTTTGGTGGTGCTCTTTGCCTCTTCCTGCTGGCCAGGAGTGATTTTCCCAACAGTATTCACTCAAGCCGTGGACTCACCATATCCGGAAATAAATACATTTATCAGGTAAGCATACATTTTGTGGGTTTTTTTATAAATGATTTACCCACTAACACCAAAAATAGGTGTTTCATTTTTTAAAGATAATATACCTGCTCACACCAATAAAAATAAAGGGGGAAGGTTGTTTTTAAAGAAGATATACCCACTTACACCAAATAAAATATTTATGCAAAAGCCTCTGTATTCACCCGTGTCTTATACCCAGGTTTACGCCGGGGTTAGGTTCCAGGAGGAATGGTTGTAAATTGAAACCATTGTAAATTGAAACCCAGTTTATAATGTAAGTCAATGGGAAGTGAGGAAGTTAGGTTCCAGGCCCCTCTCAAAATTGTCATAAGTAACACCTAATACATTATTTTTTAAGCTTTGAAATGAAGACTTTAAATGCTAAACAACATTATAAACCTAAAAATATAGATTGTATCATCATCAAACTAACTTTAATGAACAAAAACATTTGCTAAACATCACCTAATAAAATAATCACACAACAGACTGCATCATCATCAAACAAAGTTTAATGAACAAAAACGTTTTTTTACTTGCATTTTTCTGCAATCAGTTCTCTGCATTGTTAGCATGTTAGATAATATTGGGTCTGCACCTATTCTATGCATTTCAATCTGCAGTGATTAATAAGCAGTTAGGCACTCTCACCTGAATCTGCTGGACAGCAAGTGCCTGCTAAATTTTGCTCAATAGATCTGGTCTGATCTGTGTACACAGATCAATTTAAGGCTGTTAAGTTGCATAACTTTGCTGCAAAACAAGCGGACAGCTCCATCTACTGGCTATTTTAATTAGTGCATTGCTTTCCAAAAGCGTTTCAATAGCAGTCATATGACTGAAAAAAAAGGTTGTTATTCTGAAACGGTGCAAATTGAACCGGCGTAAACCGAGGACCATCTGTATATATATTTTTTGTTTGTTTTTTTGTTTTAGACTATGCTTTTATTTCCTTTTCTAAATCAATCAGCTGCATTTCATATTAATGGCAGCAGTTTTAAAATCAATTAAAGAAAAACACCCAACAAAACACAATGGGCTGGTTATTGCTACCGTGAGCTTGTGGTAGCAATTAGCACTTGAAAAAATTAACCAGTTTTTAACCAGTAGTAAATTAAAAAATAAAGATGGCAGCATCTTTATTTTTTAATAAATTTACTGCACTAGGCAGTATTTTGGGGTTAAAGTTGGTGGGAGTGGGGTATTAGAAAAAAAAAAGGCACTGAAAAGTGTGGTCTACGGGAACTGTGTTTATACTTATATACAATATACATATATATTTATGTGTTAATATATGTACTATATATGCACATATTAACACATAAATATATATGTACTGTATATCAGCATATACATATATATATATGTATATTTGCTGCCATTGCTGAGTGACGTACCCCCTTCGCTGGCGCTGGTATTACACAGTGGTGTGCAAATATCATTTTCATTAAAGCAATATTTAGTGCTCCACTTGTAATCTGGCCCAATGTTTTTGTGTAAAAATGTGGAATGTTTTTCAATATGCTCCTCTGTAAGTGTAGCAGAAGTATGTATAAGATTAGTTTTAAGGAAAACTGCTCAAAATGTAAAAAAAAATATTTGAGCTATTTCTTATGCAAGTATGCAGACGATATGAAGAATTACTGTAAGCTAATAATAATAATCATGATGATAATTTTTCATTATCATTTCGTAAAAGTTTGAACGAAAGTTCTGAAATTAAGTCTACATTTTACTGACAGGACATTTATAAAAATATTGATTTGATCCATGATATGACAGAAAAGCTATTTCCTTTATATAAAGTCTCATAAATCACAGATTTATTTGAGAAGTGTTGCTGCCACTCTCACATAAGGGATTTTGATTGCAGTTGCAGACATTCTCCGGTCAGTGCTCTGGAGTTAGAAAATGTTTAAATAAGCTCAGTTTCAACAAAAATGTGTATTTTTTTTATGTGTTGAATGCACATTAAAAATATTAAAAGTAAAATTATATATATTAAAAATAAATATTGGGGCTTTACTGCATAGTAAAACGTATAGTCCAATTTTTCTGGACTTTAACATTTTTGTTATTTCACTGTATCAAGAGAGGCCGGAGGGTATTCTGCAGGATTCTGATATCTTACACATCTATATGTTACACCATGACTTCTTGAAGCTCATTTATAGCTTTCCTCAACCTAGCAAAGGAAAAACGATAAATAACAAACTTTGTCAAGGGGCAGATCCATGGACTTGATGATATTTTGCAATCGAGGGGTCAATTCCATTCTTTCCAATTGTATTTATTGGCAATTTAACAGCAACCATATTACTTTTTTGCTATCAGAGCAATTTTAGGAATATGAAAAAGAGTGGATCAAATCTGACTGACTAGATAACAGGATAACCACCCATATGATACATGGGTAGCAATGGCTTCAGAGATAACATACCTTCTAACCACAACATATGGAACACATATCAACAACAAAATGGACACATCAAATATAGCACACAAAAGATGATAACTTATTAACACCACCAAAATCCATTATAAAAGCATTCCATTAAAAATAGATATATCAGACAACATGCACAGATAAAAAAAGGAGACAGTCTTGTGGATGGTGATTCAAGCACCAATAACTATAAACAATGTAGAATATGTCATCAACAATAGTTGAATGCAAAATAAGAAATAAACTTATTCACAATATTTTGACCACTGGAAATCGATACAGATAATAGTAATGTATAACAAACATGAATTGAAAGTAAAAATGCATTTAAAAAAAATAAATTAATCACATTTGGTTGGATTACAACATACACATGAAATTCATTAACCCCATTAAACCAAATTATAAGGAAACAATCAATGATATGGCCTGTGTGGCTTTGGAGTTTGGATATGGAGAGTCAGCAATACAGGGAGAGAGAACAATGACAGGAGAGGACAGAATGATGGACCACCAGGATGAAGATGAATGGTCTGGTCGGATGGTAATAGCTGCTTATCAGGCAATAGTGCTTGTGCGTGAAGCAGCCATGAGACAGTACATGCAATGCCTGGTCAGTTGGTGAGAGCTGCTAGCCTACCTGGAGAGCATGAAAGAATTGGAGCCATCGGACAACAAAAAGGTAGAAACAGGACTCCTACATTAACACTGCAGAGGGTTTTACTTTAGGGCACGAGATATGTGGAAATAATTGACAAGCACTGCTTAACACACCCAACTCTCCTAGATCTATACAACCTCATCAAGGATGTCTTGAAGCCTCTATAAAAATTGTATGCTCTATCTGGATCATGAAGGAAAAATGTGGGGTTTAATTTCCCTTTAAAATGTTTTCATTTTTTTAGCATCTGGCAGTTTCAAGAGGACAGAGGTTGTCGTCAGCCGTACACCTTCTCTAAGGTGCTGTCATGTTTTCTGAAAGCCCTAAGTACTTGCAGCAACATATTTATTTCCTTTCCTTCAACTCCTGAGGCCTGACATGCAGTCAAAAGGGGATTCTACAAATGGAGAGGGTTGCCCAGCGTCCTCAACACCACAGATTACACCTATGTGGCACTCAGGCCACCCCAAAATCCAGAGGCTATATAGAGAAACTGCAAGCAATTTCACTATCTCTATGTGCAAGTTGTTTGTGGCCATCCCATAAGCATACTGAGTGTCAATGCTTCATTATCTGGAAGCACATATGACTCATATAACCTACATCAATAGACCCTCTTTGACAATTTTAAGGATACAGAATTCTAGACATGGGTATTCAGCAGCTTTGTTAGTTGCCGAATGCAGATGTAGGTGGCCTCTCGTTGACTTCGGCTCTTTTTGGAGCCAGATTTATGGTTGCGAAAAATCACCACACTAAGGCCTAGATTTGGAGTTCGGCGGTAGAAGGGCTGTTAACGCTCCGCGGGCTTTTTTCTGGCCGCACCATAAATTTAACTCTGGTATCGAGAGTTTAATCAAATGCTGCGTTAGGCTCCAAAAAAGGAGCGTAGAGCATTTTTACCGCAAATGCAACTCTCGATACCAGAGTTGCTTACGGACGCGGCCGGCCTCAAAAACGTGCTCGTGCACGATTCTCCCATAGGAAACAATGGGGCTGTTTGAGCTGAAAAAAAACCTAACACCTGCAAAAAAGCAGCGTTCAGCTCCTAACGCAGCCCCATTGTTTCCTATGGGGAAACACTTCCTACGTCTGCACCTAACACCCTAACATGTACCCCGAGTCTAAACACCCCTAACCTTACACTTATTAACCCCTAATCTGCCGCCCCCGCTATCGCTGACCCCTGCATATTTTTTTTAACCCCTAATCTGCCGCTCCGTAAACCGCCGCAACCTACGTTATCCCTATGTACCCCTAATCTGCTGCCCTAACATCGCAGACCCCTATATTATATTTATTAACCCCTAATCTGCCCCCCTCAACGTCGCCGACACCTGCCTACACTTATTAACCCCTAATCTGCCGAGCGGACCTGAGCGCTACTATAATAAAGTTATTAACCCCTAATCCGCCTCACTAACCCTATCATAAATAGTATTAACCCCTAATCTGCCCTCCCTAACATCGCCGACACCTACCTTCAATTATTAACCCCTAATCTGCCGAGCGGACCTCACCGCTACTATAATAAATGTATTAACCCCTAAAGCTAAGTCTAACCCTAACACTAACACCCCCCTAACTTAAATATAATTTACATCTAACGAAATAAATTAACTCTTATTAAATAAATGATTCCTATTTAAAGCTAAATACTTACCTGTAAAATAAATCCTAATATAGCTACAATATAAATTATAATTATATTATAGCTATTTTAGGATTAATATTTATTTTACAGGCAACTTTGTAATTATTTTAACCAGGTACAATAGCTATTAAATAGTTAAGAACTATTTAATAGTTACCTAGTTAAAATAATTACAAAATTACCTGTAAAATAAATCCTAACCTAAGATATAATTAAACCTAACACTACCCTATCAATAAAATAATTAAATAAACTACCTACAATTACCTACAATTAACCTAACACTACACTATCAATAAATTAATTAAACACAATTGCTACAAATAAATACAATTAAATAAACTAGCTAAAGTACAAAAAATAAAAAAGAACTAAGTTACAAAAAATAATAAAATATTTACAAACATAAGAAAAATCTTACAACAATTTTAAACTAATTACACCTACTCTAAGCCCCCTAATAAAATAACAAAGCCCCCCAAAATAAAAAATGCCCTACCCTATTCTAAATTAAAAAAGTTACAAGCTCTTTTACCTTACCAGCCCTGAACAGGGCCCTTTGCGGGGCTTGCCCCAAGGATTTCAGCTCTTTTGCCTGTAAAAAAAAACATACCATACCCCCCCCCCAACATTACAACCCACCACCCACATACCCCTAATCTAACCCAAACCCCCCTTAAATAAACCTAACACTAAGCCCCTGAAGATCTTCCTACCTTGTCTTCACCATACCAGGTTCACCGATCCGTCCTGGCTCCAACATCTTCATCCAACCCAAGCGGGGGTTGGCGATCCATCATCCGGTGCTGAAGAGGTCCAGAAGAGGCTCCAAAGTCTTCCTCCTATCCGGCAAGAAGAGGACATCCGGACCGGCAAACATCTTCTCCAAGTGGCATCTTCAATCTTCTTCCATCCGGTGCGGAGCGGGTCCATCTTGAAGCAGGCGACGCGGATCCATCCTCTTCTTCCGTTGTCTCCCGACGAATGACGGTTCCTTTAAGGGACGTCATCCAAGATGGCGTCCCTCGAATTCCGATTGGCTGATAGGATTCTATCAGCCAATCGGAATTAAGGTAGGAATTTTCTGATTGGCTGATGGAATCAGCCAATCAGAATCAAGTTCAATCCGATTGGCTGATCCAATCAGCCAATCAGATTGAGCTCGCATTCTATTGGCTGATCGGAACAGCCAATAGAATGCGAGCTCAATCTGATTGGCTGATTGGATCAGCCAATCGGATTGAACTTGATTCTGATTGGCTGATTCCATCAGCCAATCAGAAAATTCCTACCTTAATTCCGATTGGCTGATAGAATCCTATCAGCCAATCGGAATTCGAGGGACGCCATCTTGGATGACGTCCCTTAAAGGAACCGTCATTCGTCGGGAGACAACGGAAGAAGAGGATGGATCCGCGTCGCCTGCTTCAAGATGGACCCGCTCCGCACCGGATGGAAGAAGATTGAAGATGCCGCTTGGAGAAGATGTTTGCCGGTCCGGATGTCCTCTTCTTGCCGGATAGGAGGAAGACTTTGGAGCCTCTTCTGGACCTCTTCAGCACCGGATGATGGATCGCCAACCCCCGCTTGGGTTGGATGAAGATGTTGGAGCCAGGACGGATCGGTGAACCTGGTATGGTGAAGACAAGGTAGAAAGATCTTCAGGGGCTTAGTGTTAGGTTTATTTAAGGGGGGTTTGGGTTAGATTAGGGGTATGTGGGTGGTGGGTTGTAATGTTGGGGGGGGTATGGTATGTTTTTTTTTACAGGCAAAAGAGCTGAAATCCTTGGGGCATGCCCCGCAAAGGGCCCTGTTCAGGGCTGGTAAGGTAAAAGAGCTTGTAACTTTTTTAATTTAGAATAGGGTAGGGCATTTTTTATTTTGGGGGGCTTTGTTATTTTATTAGGGGGCTTAGAGTAGGTGTAATTAGTTTAAAATTGTTGTAAGATTTTTCTTATGTTTGTAAATATTTTATTATTTTTTGTAACTTAGTTCTTTTTTATTTTTTGTACTTTAGCTAGTTTATTTAATTGTATTTATTTGTAGCAATTGTGTTTAATTAATTTATTGATAGTGTAGTGTTAGGTTAATTGTAGGTAATTGTAGGTAGCTTATTTAATTATTTTATTGATAGGGTAGTGTTAGGTTTAATTATATCTTAGGTTAGGATTTATTTTACAGGTAAATTTGTTATTATTTTAACTAGGTAACTATTAAATAGTTCTTAACTATTTAATAGCTATTGTACCTGGTTAAAATAATTACAAAGTTGCCTGTAAAATAAATATTAATCCTAAAATAGCTATAATATAATTATAATTTATATTGTAGCTATATTAGGATTTATTTTACAGGTAAGTATTTAGCTTTAACTAGGAATCATTTATTTAATAAGAGTTAATTAATTTCGTTAGATTTAAATTATATTTAACTTAGGGGGGTGTTAGTGTTAGGGTTAGACTTAGCTTTAGGGGTTAATCAATTTATTAGAATAGCGGTGAGCTCCGTTCGTCAGATTAGGGGTTAATAATTGAAGTTAGGTGTTGGCGATGTTAGGGAGGGCAGATTAGGGGTTAATACTATTTATGATAGGGTTAGTGAGGCGGGTTAGGGGTTAATAACTTTATTATAGTAGCGCTCAGGTCCTCTCGGCAGATTAGGGGTTAATAAGTGTAGGCAGGTGTCGGCGACGTTGAGGGGGGCAGATTAGGGGTTAATAAATATAATATAGGGGTCGGCGGTGTTAGGGGTAGCAGATTAGGGGTACATAGGGATAACGTAGGTGGCGGCGCTTTGCGGTCGGAAGATTAGGGGTTAATTATTTTAAGTAGCTGGCGGCGACGTTGTGGGGGGCAGGTTAGGGGTTAATAAATGTAATACAGGGGTCGGCGGGGTTAGGGGCAGCAGATTAGGGGTACATAAGTATAACGTAGGTGGCGGTCGGCAGATTAGGGGTTAAAAAATTCAATCGAGTGGCGGCGGTGTGGGGGGACCTCGGTTTAGGGGTACATAGGTAGTTTATGGGTGTTAGTGTACTTTAGGGTACAGTAGTTAAGAGCTTTATGAACCGGCGTTAGCCAGAAAGCTCTTAACTCCTGCTATTTTCAGGCGGCTGGAATCTTGTCGTTAGAGCTCTAACGCTCACTTCAGAAACGACTCTAAATACCAGCGTTAGAAAGATCCCATTGAAAAGATAGGATACGCAAATGGCGTAGGGGGATCTGCGGTATGGAAAAGTCGCGGCTGAAAAGTGAGCGTTAGACCCTTTAATCACTGACTCCAAATACCAGCGGGCGGCCAAAACCAGCGTTAGGAGCCTCTAACGCTGGTTTTGACGGCTACCGCCGAACTCCAAATCTAGGCCTAAGATTTTGCTTTGCTATGAAAAGAGCCGAAGTCAACAAGGGGCCGCCTACCTCCATATTTGGCAGCTAACAAAGCTGCTGAATGTCTATGTCTGGAGAATTCCCTGATGGATGATTGCTGGGTAAATCAATTTATACATGAGGACTCGTTTCTTTGCCAACACAAATCTTTGCACACCTCTGCATGCCAGCACCTGTTCCACACACAGCTTCCCACTGCTTACATGGAAGCCTTCAACTTCTTTCCTTCATTAAAACCTCCCCTTCCACCTACAGCATCTGCATACTAAAGCTCATGAATGCTTAATAACGTCCCATTAAAGCATCAAAAAATGACATGCACAAAATCTTATGCCCATACACATCACATAAAGGTTGACCCTTCCTCCCAAGTTTCTGCTACTTCCCAACAAATCACTCTAGCCCCCATCTCTAATATGGATTCACACTGTTTGTTACATCTGCTAGGTGGCAGAGGATATGTGTTCAGAACCTGGCTGCACATGCCCCTCACCTATATCCCTACTCCATCAGAAACAGTCTATAGAGAAGCCCATTTGATGTTCCAAATAGTGATCTTTGGGGAACTCAAATCACTATTCAAGTGTTTAAATCACTTTAGTAGAACCTTGCTCTACTCCACCTAAAGGTTCAGCAAGGTCATTGTTGACTGCTGCTGCCTTCACAACATGGTCTAAACCAATCAAATTTTAGAGTAAGTATCATGATACAGTTAGAGCATGCAATTGTAAAAAAATATATATTTTCTTCCTTTATCAAAATGCTAATAATTGCTAAACATACACATTTTCTAATGCACCAGCTCCAAATGAGCATGTGCAATAGTGCACACTATATACGTGTTTGTGTTCAACTGATAGCTGTCACATAATATACAGGGAAAGGAAACTGGAATAAACTTTGAAATGGGTATTTTTAACAAATAACGATTAATCCAAATTAAGTGCGTTGTCTTCCTATCATACTTTTATTGATTATGCAATTTTGTATTTAATTGAACTTTACATAATAATAATAATTGCAAAATTGGCCATTAATATAATTATGAGGACTGTGGTTATCCTTGTAAATTGCATACAAAAGCCTTGATTCCCTTACAGGAATAAGTCAAGTGTTATTTGTTTATTTGCTGTTGTACACAAAGTGCACCAAAGGAAATCTACAAATCTATTTCTCAACCATTTACTTGGATGTTATGTTTTTCTATGTAAAAATCAATTACAAGTATAGCATTTGTTAAAGGTTCTCTAAATCTACAAAATGATATGCCAGATGCTTATAACCACCACATACTGTATATATGGTATTATCCCCATATGGAATGTGTACATAAGCAGATTTTTAAAAAAAAATAAAAAATACAGGTTTGGTAAAAAATAAAACAATATATTCAACATTCACACAAAAATGTGAAAACATCTGTTAAATGGTCATTATATATAAATATTCTGCATTAGACATGTGCAGCACCAAAACATGTGGTTTGTCCGAATCTTTTGGAATGAATCTTCTGGGAAATTTGTTTCCCTGAATATTTGGCTGCTGCTTTATTTTGTATTCATTTAGTTTTAAATTAAACAAATACTGAATATTCATAGAACATTTACAATTGTTTTCGTTAAACAAATGTAAATATTCCAAATCTACAGGTGAAAAAGTTCACTTGTAGATTTATATTTCCTTTATCTCGCAGTAGAGCCGCGCTAACCTGGTCCCCTTAATGGTAATTTAAAGAAACAAATGCAAACTGCTGAATTTGGTCTGTATTTTTTAGTTTTCTTTAAATTTCTTTGGTGCATTCATTCAGGTATTCTTTCGTGAAAATGAATCAATTTTTGTTACGAATTTGCACTCGTAATGAAGCAAATGCACTTCTCAATTTCACATGCTGTCATTTTTGTACCATGAAATGTTGTCAATATTTAACTACTTAAACCAAATAGACATCGGTACTACGTCACACAGTACTTTGCCCAGAGTACCCTGTTGACATGGTAAATTTGTCCAATAGTCTGACTCATTCAGTGGTCCTCACTGTCAGCTTTAACAGCGGATACTGCAGCCAGGGGTAGAAGGAATCTGCCTTCATATGGTAAGGAAAAACTGATCCCTCAGTGAAAAAAATAATTTAAAAAAAAATATCCTAAAACAACAGACTGACAGACTGACAGACTGTCTTCCCGAGCCTATGATGGTGGTGACCAGTGGTGGGGGAGGGAGGGAATAGAGCTGTTTGGGAGGGATCAGGTGGTGGGAGGTGTCAGATAGCAGGCTAATCACTACACTCCAGCTAAAATTAACCTTACAAGCAACCTGATTAACCCCATTCACTGGCAGGAATAATAGACGTATGGTGCACAGCTGCAAATAGAGGCCTTCTAATTACCAAAAAGCAATGGCAAAGCCATGCATGTCTGCTATTTCTGAACAAAGGGGGTCCCAGAGAAGCTTTTACAACTCTTTATCTTATGACTGCACAAGTTGTGTGTAAATATTTTCAGTGAGAAACCCAAAGTACTGAAAAAGTTGACAATTTTTTTTAATTTGATCGCATTTGGTGGTGAACTAGTGTCATGAAATATACCAAAATGGGGCTACATCAATACCCTGGATTGTCTACTAAAAATATATATCACTTTAAATAAAAATAAAATAAATAAAAAACAAAAACAAAGCTCCATTTCTGTTTAAATGTGATAGCAAGTGATAGCAAAAATACTAAAAATTCTACTATACTATGGGCAAGTTTTACTCTGAAATTCCCAGTACTGAAGGGGCATCAAATCTATGTTTTTAACTGCAACTATAGTTGTTGAATGTATTAGCATCATTTTACACTTGGGACCAGCAGTTTCTCTATGGCTCACAAACACTAAGATCTAGTTTCCATTGCGGTTGTAAACTGTGTAAACTGGTGGTAACAACAAATCTCCATTAAAGTCTACACAGATGTTTTATGTTGCCACAGTTTACAACAGCATTGGAAGCAAAGCCTGATGTAGCTGTGTGTATTAAACAAATAGATTTGATGGTTAATATTTGGAAACTTTACATGCTCAAAAAGACAGCATGTGAAAAATATCTACATAATAGTCATTTCAATATCAGGAAATAATTGTTTTCCACAAACCCATAACCCAGAACCCATTGATGAGGTAAATGGTGTATTTGAATTTTGTTTATTCTTAACGTTATTTTCTTACTTAAAGGGACAATAAACCCAAAAATTTTCTTTCATGATTCAGATAGAGAATATCATTTTAAACAACTTTCTAATTTTACTTATATTATCTAATTTGCTTCATTCTCTTGATATTCTTTCCTGAAAAGCATATCTAGATAGGCTCAGTAGCTTCTGATTGGTGTCTGCACATGTTTGCTCCATGTGATTGGCTCACCCATGTGCATTGCTATTTCTTTAACAAGGGATATCTAAAGAATGAAGCAAATTAGATAAAAGAAGTAAATTGGAATGTTGTTTAAAATTGTATTCTCTGTCTGAATCATGAAAGAAAAATGTTGGGTTTAATGTCCCTTTAAATATGCAATATAGTTTTAGTAGCTCCATCTAGGTAACCACTGACTGCTTTGTTTTTTAATAGTCTTACAAGCTTTATGGTATGTAATATACAAAGGCATTTGCTAATCAAGCATAGAGGATACTGTTACCATATTTAATTAGCAGCCAATGACAGGTATTTAACCTGTGTAGTATTAGCAGGCTGGCTAATCACATTTTAATTAGCCTGTCCACAAGTGGGTTAATCTAGGCTATATCAGTGTTAGAGTAGGCTGGGGAAAGCTGAAGCAAAAGACTAGATGGCATGTCATCCGGAATCATGATTTTTCCTCCCACAAAAGTGGGAGTTTCAGCCACACATACTTGTTTTTTTATTTGTCTGGCAGTCTTCAAGCAATACATTCTAAGGGACCGATTTATGAAATGGCGGGCGGATATGATTGGCTGTAGCATACGCTGTCGGCATTTAACATTGTTTCTGGTGAAATTCTTGTGCAATGCTGCCCCTTGCACATTCACAGCCAATCGGCCACTAGCAGGGGGTATCTGATCGGTATGATTGAAGTCCACCATCTCAGAGGTGGCAGAGAAGTTAAAGAGCAGCGGTCTTATGACCGCTGCTTCTTAACTTAAGTTTCCAGCTAGTCGGAAACTACAGGGGTAGATTTCAGCATCCGCTGCAAGGTAAATCTACCCCTAAGAATCTGATGTTAGGACGTATGTTGACTGGACTTGCATGATAATTTCTGCTTTTTGCCCATGAGGAACAGCTGAATCTAACAAAGATAAGGCAATGCAAAATACACGTGTCCCAGTCTTCCTGGTTTATAGTTTTTAAATTAAAAAAATAGTGTGAATTGGTGATACTCCAAATGTCAATGGCATTTGGCCAGATGTATTGAGATGTTCTTGCTGGACATATATGTTTGGGGAGCCATTTTTATTTTTTATTTTATTTCACGATTTTATTCTTTGTTGAACATTCATTTGATTAAGGTAAGATGTTTTCAAATAATGCGTGCACATACTCACCTCATGGAGGGAGATGCTACATCCTGTTACAGGAGCCTCTTGTTGGCATACATAGTTGATAAGATCCTGTAAAACAAAATTATTTTTATATATATATATATATATATATATATATATATATACATATATATATATATATATATATATATATATATATATAGAACAAGCGCACTCCAAGGGACTTAGCAAAAATCACTTTAATCAGTGTTAATGTTTTCGGACATAATATAGTCCGTCTTCAGACAAAAAAGTGTTTACACAGTACTTACCCAACACCCATCAAATACACCAAACAAACTGTGAACTGGCTGAGCATCCACGCTCTCCTGGGTAGCTCCGCCCCCTAATGGTGACGTCATCATCCCGGGCAACGTGGGCCAGGACAGTGCTTAACTGTAATAACCAAAACATGAAAAGGCAAGAAAATACTATGAATAATCAGAGGCACAAAATGAGGGTACATTATGAACATTTCAGTATACAGCAGTTATACTTTGTATGAGTTGCACGGACCGTGATGTTTGGATTTGGTTGCTATGGCAACCAGGAACGGTCCGTGCAACTCATACAAAGTATAACTGCTGTATACCGAAATGTTCATAATGTACCCTCATTTTGTGCCTCTGATTATTCATAGTATTTTCTTGCCTTTTCATGTTTTGGTTCAACAGTAGGACACCAGTTGCCCTCATAAATTCCTCTTCCTTTGACATGTATATTTTAACCTGTCTACGTTTAAGATTAAGATTCATCTTGACTACTTTCTAATTTGTTTAAAACAGTTCAAATAATATTATAAATACCTAATTATTCTGTTCCCACACCTTACCATTACAATTGTGTGAAATTCAATAGTATTTTTCAGGTAGTTAAATATGGGAGAGATATAATGAATCATAATGTTCCTCAAGATGTGCATATGTGCATATATGTATAAATGTGCATGTATGTGCATGTCTATGTACACGCACATACATATGTGTGCTGATCTGTAACTTGTGTTCTCTTAGGTATATGCATATATGTATACGCACTTTGTATACGTATTTTTTTATGTATATGCATAGATACATGTCCTTAATTATGATTTTTAGGCACAATAGGATGTAATATAAAGAGTTTTCAGTTAACCGATGGCATTACCTTGCTAATTTAAGTTTTTAACCAATCAGGTTTTACCTGCTTCCTTAAATAGGTATGCAGGTGTTTTACTTGTAGCTATGATTACGACCTAAGGGTCGAAACATGTCAGCAGCAGTTTTTTGCAAGTGTATGCAATATTTGTGACCCATGGATGTTGTGGGTTTTTACCTTGAAATGAATGAATAAAATGGAGTTGTTTTAACATCATCTGCATATTGTTTTTTTTTCACTGACTTGTACTTAAATTAAGAATAAACCCTTATTGCTCATTAGTCTGTGTAGTGACAATCATTTAAAATAACAGGCACCGGAGCACTTTTTATCACACATAATCCACACAATGATAGAGAAATAACACACACAAATGTAATATACAAAGCACCCCAGACAATCATATATAAATAGGCATCAACAGGCACAACAGACATCTTCTCTGTGACTGTCATTCTTTTAGTCCACGTCAGAGAATGCACTTGCACAGTTTTCCAGTACAAATATGGTGGCAAGTTTTTCTATTCAACAACACCACAGTGTCCATCTTGGAAGCCATGCCACCCTAAAGGCAAATACATACACTTTCAATATAATACGAGCTCTCATTTGCGTGGGGAGCACACAGAGCGGCCATACATGATGCAAGTGGAGCCCAGACCATTCGCCAGTTGTTTTCTGCTTGGAAGGTGCACTGCACAACAGGGTTTAACACATAATGATCAGTAATAGAAAACTACATATGCTAACAAATTAGAGCATGCTTTTTTTCTCTCATTAGAACGTCCTTTTAATCTTGTGAAATAGTATACAACAGAGTGCCACTGACTCATTTACACAATTATTTTATTGATATTTATTTTATAAATAAAATATTATGATAACCTTTGTATTTTGTATTTATGTGTGTGTTTTTTTCAGTTTTTAATTAATATTTTTTCTTCATTTAAAGTCACATCATTTTTGTGTTCTATTTTGCTTTCAAACAAATAAAAACAAACAATTGCGCACATATTTTAAATGTACATGCTGTTTGTGGCTTATTAAAGCTTTAAATCTGCCCCTTGTCATCTTTTTAAACAAGAAAAATGCCCCCTGTCACATGCATGAATAATAGGTATCCTGCTGCTCCCAATAATTGCTAAGAGCTTGTGCAAATTAGAGCTTGCTAGAAATAGGCAAAAATGTTTAACAAATATTCAGAAGGGCAGATGTTACATTTTTGTAGATAAAAAGAAAATGACAGTTCAAACAAAACCTTAACAATAATTCAGTTATAGTTAAATGATAGAATATAAGAAGGAAGTGATAGCACATTTGGATTAGGGGTTGGAAACAATATTGCTCACATGGATTAGAATAATGAATTATGCAATCAGAAGTCATATCACAGGAAACGAGAAAGAAAACATTCTAAGAAAAAGACTACACATGTACACACATATAAATATGCACAATTATACAATCACTCCTAGCTGTAGATACATATATACATAGATACAGACAACCACAGCCACACAGAAAAAAAACATGTAATGCTTCTTCCACCCACTCATCTGCTTTAATCCAAAAAGATGTACTTGGACTGGCTCCCTGCAATAAACACTTGCATGTGGACTTTGGCCACCTTATGCTGCTTCTTCCCATGCATCAATGTGCCTTAAGATGTAAGGATTTGCCACCAGCCAGAGTCATAGTTTAGAAGAACAATTGCCAGGCAGACTTAGCAGGCCAGGGTGCAATGTAGGGGGGTAATTGGTGTAGGAGGATATTAGCCGGTTAGATATTAACCAGTCAGCAGAATTCTACATAAGCAGCCAATCACGTTTTCCTTCATTTTATGCATGAACCAATAATAGCTCAACTTCTCCATTTTACTCAACCATACAACCCTACAGCACCTCCCACTTACACTTCATGTATGTATTGCCTGGCATACGGTAAGAGTGAACAACTCAAACTAGTCAGTGTATTGCTGATATAGATATCACACCTGCATTGACCAACAGACATGGAAATGCTAATATGGACCTCCTCTAGTTTTCAAATTTCTTTTTATATAAAAGCTCCTAACCCTTCTACATTTCATGATACTTTTGTAGACTACGATCTCTCTCCCCACTGCCATTTTCTACCAATTTCCCTACTCTGTTTATATCATGGTCTCTAGAAAAGGAGCCTGCAACCACCCTAGCCCAAATCAAGAAATGCCCAAACTCTGCTCTTGGGATACTTATTTATACCCAAGACTACCCAAACTTTGCCCAGTAATACTAATGTCCACCTATATACCACTCAAACCCATTTTTGGATGGATACGACTCCATCCCCAGATCATCTATCCTGTGCAACGAGCCTCCTGGTACCAACATCTGTACAACAATATCCTTTGGTTCAATGATTTGTTTTATTTTACAGGTATTTACATGTAGTACAAAAATAGTGCAGACCAACAGACCAAAAAAACATGCTCCAAGGGACAAAGTTTGTTCTTACTTGCATACTACAGAGTAGTATTTAAACAAATGGAAATACTTATTGCATAATAACATTATAGACAATGTTTTCATTCATTTTCAAACTAGTTGGAAATGTATGTTTGTGAAAAACTGATAATACTGATACTACTATAATAATGTAATTTCCCACAAACTAATAATGGCCACAGTTCACTGTGGTGTGGACTAATGGTGTGGATAAATATATACAGACACATTTGCTTGTGCAATCTATGACAATCCAAGCAATATTTCTATCTGATCTGCATAAAACTGTACAAACAAAGGCATGATTTTGTTTAATATGTTGAGACCTCAGTTCCAAGGAACATTAATGACAACGTGCTCCCATGTGCAGACACACGCACACACACAAATTAGGACTGAATAAAACGTCATCTGCTTCATCCAGTGCGGGAGAATGCTACATCAAAGTGAATAACTGTCCAGTTTGAGGTTTGCAAACAACCCTTCAACCCTTTTTTTTTTTTTTTGTTTTTTTAATATACTGCGGCAAGCAAGCTATAATGAAGGAATCAGGGATGTTTGGGAACAAAATTGTTTCACAAATGTTAAGTCTCGTAATATCCTTTTTAGTTTTGCACATGCTGCACAATAATGAAAAAAAAATATGCTTTTGCTGATGAGATTATTCTTGTGTTCATGTCACAGATTAATGTTTTGAATTTGAAATAAGTAGAACTAAATTTAAATATCAGTTATTCACAGTTACAAACAATTTTAATTATTTCCTAAACTGTTATGACAAGCATTAAAAATGAAAAAACAAAAACAAAAAAGCAACAACAATATTTTGTGTATCAGCTGTCCATGAAGAAATCTCCATATTGGGGACAAACTTAATAAAATGCAGATTTTGAAGGTAAAAGCTGTTATCCAAGATCCACTTAAATTGTGTGATGACATTTGACTTTTATGAATGCAAATTAATGAGCAATACTGGAGGACACAGATTTACAGGTGGTAACACGTAATTGAAAATAAGATTGCAAATTAAGATGCCTTAGACCATGCCAAGTCTCGGGTACAACTTTATTCATGTAAATATTTCCCTAGGCACCCAGATTAAATTGGTGCGTTTAACAATTTGGCTGCTATAAAAATCTAAAACACACACAAACACAAAAGGTGTATATTAATGTATACAGCGAAATAAACAAAACTGTAAAAGTTCAACCAATTATAGTCATCCATTAAAAAAACGTATTACTCAAGCAAGCAATTACTACATTATGACAGAAATTGAAAGCAAGAGTTTATTTTTCAGATTATAGGAAATTTGGAACATCAAACCCCCCAAACCACTTATTTACCAAAATGTATTTTCAAAATATTCTGTTATTATTTACTAATAACTGTTTTTTTATTTATTTACTAATAACTAGATGACTATTCTCCAAAGTGAGAACACCCTTACAGGTAGTTGTGTGCGTGTGCATGCTTGTTTGTTTGTAGATAGACTAGACAGTAGGACCGAGTGATGACATATAAATAGATAGTTTTATATATATATATATATATATATATATATATATATATATATATATTATGCTCAAATAACAGAGTATTGCAGTATGCAGTGATACCTTTTTTATTGGACTAACATAATATTTTAAAGACAAGCTTTCGAGAGTTTTCTTCCCTTCCTCAGGTCTGAAGCAATAATTCAGACCTGAGGAAGGGTGGAAAACTCTTGAAAGCTTGTCTTTGAAATATTATGTTAGTCCAATAAAAAAGGTATCACTGCATACTGCAATACTCTGTTATTTGAGCAACTTATCTACTGGACTAATACGGCTAATCCAATCTTCACTATACACTGTGTGCAGAATTATTAGGCAGATGAGTATTTTGACCACATCATCCTCTTTATGCATGTTGTCTTACTCCAAGCTGTATAGTCTCGAAAGCCTACTACCAATTAAGCATATTAGGTGATGTGCATCTCTGTAATGAGAAGGGGTGTGGTTTAATGACATCAACACCCTATATCAGGTGTGCATAATTATTAGGCAACTTCCTTTCCTTTGGCAAAATGGGTCAAAAGAAGGACTTGACAGGCTCAGAAAAGTAAAAAATAGTGAGATATCTTGCAGAGGGATGCAGCACTCTTAAAATTGCAAAGCTTCGGAAGCGTGATCATCGAACAATCAAGCGTTTCATTCAAAATAGTCAACAGGGTCGCAAGAAGCGTGTGGAAAAACCAAGGCGCAAAATAACTGCCCATGAACTGAGAAAAGTCAAGCGTGCAGCTGCCAAGATGCCACTTGCCACCAGTTTGGCCATATTTCAGAGCTGCAACATTACTGGAGTGCCCAAAAGCACAAGGTGTGCAATACTCAGAGACATGGCCAAGGTAAGAAAGGCTGAAAGATGACCACCACTGAACAAGACACACAAGCTGAAACGTCAAGACTGGGCCAAGAAATATCTCAAGACTGATTTTTCTAAGGTTTTATGGACTGATGAAATGAGAGTGAGTCTTGATGGGCCAGATGGATGGGCCCGTGGCTGGATTGGTAAAGGGCAGAGAGCTCCAGTCCGACTCAGACGCCAGCAAGGTGGAGGTTGAGTACTGGTTTGGGCTGGTATCATCAAAGATAAGCTTGTGGGGCTTTTTCGGGTTGAGGATGGAGTCAAGCTCAACTCCCAGTCCTACTGCCAGTTTCTGGAAGACACCTTCTTCAAGCAATTGTACACGAAGAAGTCTGCATCCTTCAAGAAAAACATGATTTTCATGCAGGACAATGCTCCATCACACGCGTCCAAGTACTCCACAGCGTGGCTGGCAAGAAAGGGTATAAAAGAAGAAAATCTAATGACATGGCCTCCTTGTTCACCTGATCTGAACCCCATTGAGAACCTGTGGTCCATCATCAAATGTGAGATTTACAAGGAGGGAAAACAGTACACCTCTCTGAACAGTGTCTGGGAGGCTGTGGTTGCTGCTGCACGCAATGTTGATGGTGAACAGATCAAAACACTGACAAAATCCATGGATGGCAGGCTTTTGAGTGTCCTTGCAAAGAAAGGTGGCTATATTGGTCACTGATTTGTTTTTGTTTTGTTTTTGAATGTCAGAAATGTATATTTGTGAATGTTGAGATGTTATATTGGTTTCACTGGTAAAAATAAATAATTGAAATGGGTATATATTTGTTTTTTGTTAAGTTGCCTAATAATTATGCACAGTAATAGTCACCTGCACACACAGATATCCCCCTAAAATAGCTATAACTAAAAACAAACTAAAAACTACTTCCAAAACTATTCAGCTTTGATATTAATGAGTTTTTTGGGTTCATTGAGAACATGGTTGTTGTTCAATAATAAAATTAATCCTCAAAAATACAACTTGCCTAATAATTCTGCACTCCCTGTATATATATATATATATATATATATATATATATATATATATATATATATATATATGTTGCAAATTAATGCACTCTCAGGACTTTTTTGTAGTGAGTCAAAAAACTAAATGTATTGATGTTTCGGGGTTCACACTAACCCCTTCATCAGAATAAAACATTATGATGAAGGGGTCAGTGTGAAGCCCGAAACGTCAATAGATTTTAGTTTTTCAACTCACTACAAAAAAGTCCTTAGATTGCATTCATTTGCAACATACCTACTACATTTTTGCACCCAGGCAGATGACCCAGGAGGGTGGATTCACCCCTAGGATTTTGCTACATATATATATATATATATATATATACCCTCATTGGCCACTTTATTAGGTACACCTGTTCAATTGCTTGATAACACAAATTGTTAATCAGCTAATCACATGGTAGCAACTTAAAGCATTTAGGCATCTAGATGTGGTGAAGACGACTTGCTGAAGTTCAAAATGAGAATCAGAATGGGGAAGAAAGGGGATTCAAGTGACTTTGAATGTGGCATGGTTGTTGGTGCCAGACAGGCTGGTCTGAGTATTAAAAAAATGCTGATCTGCTGGGATTTTCATGCACAACCATCTCTAGGGTTTACAGAGAATGGTCCGAAAAAGAAAAAATAACCAGTAAGCGGTTGTTGGACAAAAAAGTTGTGTGGACAAAAATGCCTTGTTGGTGTCAGAGGTCACAGAAGAATGGGCAGACTGGTTCGAGATGATAGAAAGGCAACAGTAACTCAAATAACCACTCATTACAACCAAGCTATGCACAATACCATCTCTGAACGCACAATATGTTGAACCTTGTTGCTGATGGGCTACAGCAGCAGAAGACCACACCAGGTGCCACTCCTGTCAGCTAAGAACAGGAAACTGAGGCTACAATTCGCACAGGCTGACCAAAATTGGACAATAGAAGATTGGAAAACCATTGCCTGGTCTGATGAGTCTCGAATTCAGCTGTGACTTTCAGATGCTAGGGTCAGAATTTGACATAAACAACATGAAAGCATGGATCCATCCTGCCTTGTATCAATGGTTCAGACTGGTGGCATCGGTGTAATGTGTGTGGGATATTTTCTTGGCACACTTTGGGCCCCTTATTACCAATTGAGCATCGTTTAAACGACACGGTCTACCTGAGCATTGTTGCTGATCATGTCCATCCCTTTATGACTACAGTGTACCCATTTTCTGATGGCTTCTTCCAGCAGGGATAATGCACCATGTCACAAAGCTCAAATCATCTAAAACTGGTTTCTTGAACATAACAATGGGGCTGATTTAAGAAGCTCTGTGTCGGCCCCAATGCCTCTGTATCCGAGCGAGCCTTCCGGAAACAGGAGTTAAGTTAACTCGTATGCCACCACTGAGGTGGTGTACAGCAATCAGTCCGATCAGATATGATCGAGTTGATTGACACCCCCTGCTAGCAGCTGATTGGCCGCAAATCTGCAGGGGGCGGCATTGCACAAGCAGTTCACCAGAACTGCTAGTCCAATGATATGTCGGCATTTATCGATGTGCGGCGGACATGATCGCTACAGCTACAGCACCTTTGGGATGTGGTGGAACGGGAGATTCACATCATTGATGTGCAGCCGACAAATCTGCAGCAACTGCGTGATGCTATCATGTCAATATGGACCAAAATATCTGAGGAATGTTTCCAACACCTTGTTGAATCTATGCCACAAAGAATTAAGGCAGTTCTGAAGGCAAAAGGGGGTCCAACCGGGGCGGAGCTAGCCTAGCACAGAATGGTCGCATATTTCTGGAGCTCCATATAGATTCTATTCTTTTACATACAAAATGATCACTTAGCCAGTCAAACAACATCTTGAAAGTGAATCTGGAGTATAGAGACACTGGAGACACTTAGCAGTGTAGTCTAAACCTAGAAATTATTGTGATTGCTAAGTTCTGTGCTCTTTCAGTAAGCCGTCTGGTGCGGAAGCCATCTGAAAACACCCATCCTTTTACCCTCGTGGCACTCCTCAACCATCTCGCCAAAGCATCAGAAAAGTGTCGTCTGCCTCTGCTTTCCCTCCTGTCAAGCCGAATCCTAAGACCTACACAATTGTAGCTATGGAGGGGTTTAGCAATACACTAGATGCTGCCTTCAGGGATATGAAGAGAGACCTCCTTTGAATAATGGTAGGATACACCACCCTCCCACGTCTCCCTAGTAAGCAACAAGAGAAGCCAGAAATAAAACCTGCCTTTTGCTCTAGCCCTGGCGATTGTGAGATACGGAACCTGTTGGAGCGGTGGTCATGTGCTGCTCTCATATCGGAGAGAGACTTGACGGCAGAACAGATGGCAGAGGCTGAGTACAGGCCACAACGTGCTGCTACGGACTTACAGTTGTCTATCGTAGGAGCAGACCCTGGGTATGAACCTTCCCTTGTGCGGTCCGCGCTTAGGGAGCAACTTTATGAGGCGACGCCAAAGGAAACCTTTTCTGAAGTAGAGGCCGAGGGAGACCCAGAGGGTGAATTTAATGTGGAAACTAGCTCAACTCTGAGAGGATCGCTAGTTACTTTGTACAAAAGCAACGCAGCTATGGAGATAAGTGTGATGTATTGTTTGATCCTGAAACGGACATGTGATATCAACCTATGTGTTTGCAAAAAGCTTGAGATGGGAGTCAGCCCGGCATTGCGTCCTATGAACTATACTGCTGGATTTTTCCGATGGCAGAAGAAAGGTATGGGTTAGGTTAGCTTAGTATCGGCAGGAGAGGATATACTACGTGGTGCCTTGTCACTTGATGGATGTTACTTTGTCCTGTCTTGGTCACACGGATTAACTGTTTAGCAAGCCATATTCTTAGTATGGTTGGAGACAATCATTCTTGATGACAATATAGTCTGATCACTACAGAGATGGCTTATATCACTACTGCACCTGATACGCTATTCAGAGCTCCTACCTGCCAATGCCTTCTTTATGGGCTACATTGGAAGGGGAATTGGCTGAATCATTTCCCTCTTTGTGTAAAGCCTGACATTAGCGAACTGCCAATTTGCTATGCTCTGCTGTAATTGCAGGTTAATGTCTCCGGAGACAATTCATATTTATATAGAGCCCAACATTAGAGATATTAACTCTTTACCCAGCATATAGATGTCGACAATGCTGTCTGATAATGTTTTCTTTCTTTTTTTCCCTCTATACCTGAGTTTATCGTAGTTGACCAATATTTAAGGGCTGTGTGGTTTATAATCTAATGTCAATCCTACATTTGGCCCATGCATGTTTTGAATGTCAGTGGTACACTTTTAGTCAAGGGGTAATCAGAGTTTGGTTTGACAGTTTCATTTTATATAAGCTAATGTTACTCCATAGGTCTCAGGTTAGGAAATCCTCATAATTAGTGGGGGGAAAATATTTGGATATCATACAGAAATATGCCCTTACTACATTGGGCTTAGCAGGATTTAAACCACTTATGTTTATACTACTATTAGTAAGTTTTAGTTTTATACATGTTGACACTATTCTTATGCATTGCGCCTTAACCAGGGGATTCAGCTCCAATTATCTAGAGCTGTGCTATATTGGATAACTTGGTGACAAGCTCTTAATATGTACATCTATATTTTATATCCAAATGTTCCTTTAATATAGCCGCATAATTTTTGTATATTTACTATTGCTCCTCTATACTTAATACAGGTGGCCTATACCATGTATTCTAATTAACATTTTCCAGATTATCACTGCTATAATATCCTATCTACTGCCATATACATAGATATTTCACAGTTTCCTGGCCTCTATATCATGCTGGAAACTTATATATCTCAAAACAGAGCCGTAGGGAATATCCCCCAGATATGATCTTCCTAAGGGCTATACTGACTTCATCCCAATAGTTATCCCTAGCCTTAGTAATATAGTTGATAGATTACTTGGCCTAAGTACAAATGGAAAATATTTGTCTATAAAGTTTAATTGCCTAGTATTTCTTTGGGGTTTTGTTATATTTTTGTGTATGACCTTGACACTCTGAATGCTTATGGGATATGTACATGTTACAGCCATTAATAGTTAAATGGTGATGGTTACTACTATTTAGGCTACCATAGTTAGAGAAAGGCTAATACTAAATCCACATTACCTGATAACTTACTTTGATAAAATAGTGGACCATCCAGAATATTTCCTATAAGATAACCATAAGCCACTAATATTTTATAGTTTAAAATTTTATCTACCTTTCCTATATTTGTTAGCGGTTATTGCTGGGTCACCCACTATAGGCAATGCTATATGATGCAATATAGTTCAAGGAGATCTTGCTAGGACCCTTCTTACTTAACTAACTGTGCTCTTCTATATGATTGTTTTAATTTGACAAATGCTATATTTAGTTACTGCTAAATAGAGTTAGCTAGCATTGTAAAGTTTACTGTTGACATTGCATGCTTTATGGTGGTGTTTTGTTTAAAGTCTTAACGTGAAAAGATATATACTATTCATATATATGCTGGTTGCAATTAGCTATGGTCCCTAGATAATACCTAATTAGTGGTTCCTCTCTTTCTTTATAGGGGCATAGATTTTAGTCATGGTAAGTGTAATATGGACTCAAATTTCTACTAGTAGGCTCTCATACGTGCATGCTCTAAGGGAAAATCAAAAATGTAACCCCTCATTTCTTCCCTAGGTAGTTGAGAGAAAAACCTAACTCATTAATTACTACCACAAGGTACATGACAGGTCCCAAGCATCCTAGCATTATGTAGACTTGACCTCCTAATTTGTTCTACCATATCTTATGGTAGTTATTTATTGACACCTTCTACCTGCTATGACAAAACACCTAAGTCTCATTCAAGCTTTCTGTCACATTACTCGTGCAAGAATGACGTAATCGGCAACATTTAACATTGGAGAAGTTTTCCTTTGTAATCTTAGAGCAAGCATCAGTTGTATACACCGTGCCCTGCTATCGGACTTCTCGGGTTAGGAACTGCCCCTAAAACAGTTATTTATATAAAATCCCTGTAGGGGCTATAGAGTAATCCTCCCGTTATTTAATTGTACAGGCTTACACTACTTAGGACTTATCTTTGCTGATTTCAGGCACTTATCTGTTTTTATACATATTATACAACAGTGTTATGACCTACTAGCCCTGACGCCATACTTCTCCAAAAGATGGATGATATACATATATATTCACATTTCAATAGCTACGTTATAACTCATATTTCTTTTTACATAGATCCCCATATTTACAAATCTGACATGCTGACTGGCTCCGCCCTCCACCTCCACCCCGCCTCTACTCTATTTCGAGCGGCTCTCGCCCGCTGCATTCCCCCCCCCCCCATAAAACTATAAAGCTAACTCCCCCCTGGCCCTAATTTTACTTGAATAGATACTCTACTTTACTTTCTATATGGCACAGAGAGGACCATTTTTGTTTTTCCTACCTTTATTATAAAACTGAAGTCTCACTATAGACTGCCCAAATCTTATAATAATGTTTAAGCTATATGGATACATAATGCCCTTTCTACAGGGTTTTTTCTGTATTTCTTATCTAACGATACTGTATATGCACTTTTTTGTAAATGTTTTGGGGCATACTCTTTATATTGTATATGTTTATGACTTCAATAAAAACAATTTAAAAAAAAAAAAAAAAAAAAGGGGGTCCAACCCAGTACTAGCACGGTGTACCTAATAAAGTGGCTGATGAGTGTATATATATATATATATATATATATATATATATATATATATATATATATATATATATACAGTGTACAAAACCCCTGTGCAATATCACTTAAATCTCAAATGATTCAAAATTGTCTAACCTTACAGTAATTGTATTACTTCTAAGTTTTACAGTAGTGTATTTACTTTTATGTAAAATTGATTTACTACCTTAAAAATACTGACCCCACACTAAGAAATCAAGGCAAAAAAAATCAGTACACCTTTCATTACTGAGATTCAAATGTTTTATTTTTTTCAATACTTCATATGTCCACCTTTATTTTTGATGACAGACTTAATCCTCCTAGGCATGGAGGATGCCAGTGTTGCACAAATATCTGGAAATATGTTCTGCCATTATTCAGAGACAATTTTTTTCAGCTGCTCTTTGCTCGAGGTGTTGTGTTGTTCTACTTTTATTTTTAAAATATTCCAAAGGTGATCTACTGGATTCAAGTCAGGGGACATACTTGTTCAGGTCATAGTTTTCACTTTTTTTCAATTTAAGAAACTCTTTTGTGATTTTGGCAGTGTGCTTTGGATTGTTATGATGCTGGGACATTCCTCTTCTGACAAGCTTATGGAGACTGGGAGCCATCTTGTCAGCCAGTATTTTGGTATATCTACAGGCATTCATTGTGCCATATATAAATGTTATTTCCCCAACACCTTTTGCACTCATGCAGCCCCATATCATCACACTCCCACTTCGGTGCTTCACTGTTGGGACTATGCATTCACTGTAATAATCCAAGCCAGGTTCACGCCAAACATGCTAGACCCCATCTGAGCAGAATAAATTTATCTTTGTCTCAGCTGACTAAAGATTGTGCTCCCAATATTCATCAGGCTTCTTTTCATGCTGTTTAGAAAAAATTAATCTTATAGTTTTGTGCCAAAGAACAAGCAGTTTTTCTTTTGGACACCGTACATATAGGTTAACATTATGCAATGTCTGAGCTGTCACAGAAAATAGAATTTCCATTGATAGCCTGTGAGCCAGTTCTGAAGCACTTGCCAAACTGCTTTTCAGAGCTAGACTGTGCAAGTAGTGCAATATCTGTGGCATAATATTAGGACAAGAGCAACTGTAGTTCTGGTTAGTGGTACTATGGCTCATTCTATGGCCCCTATTTATCAAGGTCTGGCGGACCTGATCCGACAGTGTGGATCAGGTCCGCCAGACCTCGCTGAATATGGCGAGCAATACGCTCATCGTATTCAGCATTGCACCAGCAGCTCACAAGAGCTGCTGGTGCAACGCCGCCCCCTGCAGACTCGCGGCCAATCGGCCACCAGCAGGGGGTGTCAATCAACCCAATCGTACTTGATCGGGTTGATTTCCTGTGATGTCTGTCCGCCTGCTCAGAGCAGGCGGACAGGTTATGGAGCAACGGTCTTTGTGACCGCTGCTTCATAACTGCAGGGCATCAAGCTCCATACGGAGCTTGATAAATATGCCCCTATATCTCCTGATTACTGTTGCAACTGTGTTTAGACTGATTTTTAGTTGGTCACTGATCTTCCTCTATCTTTTTCCATCTTTGTGAAGTCTCACAATCATATTTTTCAATTCCTCAGGCAATTCTTTTCCATGTGGAGCCATGATGCAGATGTGCAGATAGATACAGCCCATAGGTCCAAAATTGAGAAAGTTCTGGTGTTCACAGGAAATTTTATAGCCATGTTCATACAATTAGGTTAATTGAAAATCACATGTGTGCTCGATTTTATTTCAATAATGTAACTTGTGTGTCAGTGGTCACTGGTGTATTCACTTTTGTTGCATTGAGTTTCTACTTTGGGGCCTGTATTTTCAATAATGTCGTTCTAAAGTATTTGTTATTGATTGATCATAAGAAGAAATACTACACTTAGAACTTAGAAATAATGCAGCTATTCAGAAGTGATAATTTTTTTAATCATTTGTGATTTAAGTGATAATGCACAGGGGTGTACTCGCTGTTGTATACTGTGTATGTATATGTATATATATATATATATATATATATATATATGGAATGCTTTTTAATATGATTGTGGATTAATTTAGTTACAAATGTTAATTTGTGAAGAAAACATGGATATTTGTTTCGTTTTCACAAAGCAAATATACAAATGAATTCTCTAACCAATTCATCAGTAATCATTTGTTTCCTTTAAATTAGCTTCTAAGGGTTAATTATTTACCTCTAGAGTGCTAGAGAGCCGCGCTAATCCTGATCCTTCTTCACAGTAGACATGTGCAATTCGGTTCGGAAATTCGGAAAATTCGGAAAATTCGGAGATTCGGATCGAACCGAATTTTCGAATTAAAATACTGCCGAATTTACTGAATAAATCCGAATTAGTTCGGATTTATAAGGTAAATTCGGATGGCCATGGATTACACTAGTATTGTACAGTATATTAGGTTATATCACTCTGCTATGGGTTACACCTAATATACAGTACATAATACTAGTCTAATCCCACCTAGCACTTACCGAAATTCCGAATTTCCGAACCAAACCGAACCGAATCGAACCGAATCCAGCCGAATTTCTTAGAATCCGAATTAATTCGAAATGAATCCGAACCGAATCGATTCAAAATTTTCCGAATTCGAATTGATCCGAACCGAAATTCTAAAAATTCCGAATCGATCCGAACCGAACCAAATTTTTTCGCCATGCACATATCTACTTCACAGAGCCTCGGGCCACGGTAAGCCTCCTATTAGCATGGCCTGAGGCTCTGGATTAGTGCGGCTCTCCAAGTATAATGCTGCAAATTAACTTTTTCCCCTGTAGCAAAGGAACATTTACATTTGTTTAACGAAAGCGAATGTAAATGTAAATGTTCCCTGAATATTCAGTATTTGCAGCAAATACAAATAGCGCAACAAAGGAATATTCTTAAAAACTAATTTTTCAGAATATTAGTTTTGAAACGTTTGTCTGGACTAATTTTTTGCTGCTGCACAATAATATTTTTTTACTGAACTTTTCTGTTTCTCGATAAGGTTGAGAATTTATAAAGTATATACAATTACAATGCCACCTAGATCATAATAATTTTTAACTACCAGAAACAAAAACTGTGCAGCTATTTCATATTATGATTCACTTTTTTTCTCTTATAACAAATAACAATTATACTTTAGAACCTTTCTTAATGAATGAGTATTTCATTTTGCCAACCCGCAACAACATTCCTCTCTGAATTCTGGTCCATTATATGAATCCTTGACACATAGATGTGTAGTTATTGTGAGTCAGAAGTCTCTTCCTACACGCATATGTTCAGCAGTGAGACAGTAATGTGCTTGTTAAACTGTCCAGACTTCTTTGTTTGCTTCATAATACATTTGACATAATAGTAATATTTAATTCTCCATTATAAACAGCATTAAGAGTAAATAATACATACTGAAAGCATTTAGTAAAAGATTTAAAACAGCAATGCTCTATCCATTAACTCTTTCCCCTTATTGTTACTAATGCAGATTCCTACACCCACACAGTCATTAGGATGACAAGATAACTCTTATTTAACATAGCTTTGTTAATAATACTTGATTTCATATAGTGTTTCTCCCAATGGAAATAAAAGTTGAAAATTATGATTTAGTACTCAAGACATTTGTTGTAGCTGTCCATGTGCCAGTGATTTTTAACATGTCACATTTTAGTTGTTGGCCTCTCTCTATCTCTCTATCTCTCTATCTATCTCTATCGCAGCCCAGGACAGTTCCCTGGGCTGAACAGGGGAGTTCCAATGGTATGTCTGAAGCTCTCTCACAAGTTTTGTTACATTTTCGAAGCATTTTAAACATGCTGGCCTCACTGAGTTGTCTCACCAGCCGTATGCAGGTGTGGTTTGCTCAAAATTCACATTAAACTTATATTAACTAATAGAAAAGTAATATATACTAAAATATAGACAAAAGCATGTTAAAATGTAGTGAAAACATTTCAGTTTAATTTGGATTTGATACAAACGGAGCCTTTATATCAACCCCAGGGGCTCTCCAGTGTATATGCTTAAATACATATATATTTATTTGTTTATACACTTATTAACACATAAATATATATATATATATATGTACTGTATATATTCATATAAAAATATATATTAACATTTGCTGCCCATCGCTGTGCGACTTACCCCCTTACCCCTGCGCTAGTTCTCATGACGTCTTTGACGTCATGAGAACAAAGCTCCAATTAGAGCTTATCGAAGCGTGCCCTATTAAGCGCATAGCTTCCTAGCAATGCGAACGTGAGCTTACATTTGCATTGCGAGCTACTTAAAATACCAGCGCAGAATTGCGTGCGCTGGTATTATGAATGGAGCGCAAATATAGCGCTCGTTAAAGTGAAATTTTGTGCACCAGTTGTAAGCTGGCCCATAGTGTTTAAGATTGAAAATACGTTTATGCAGATGAATTTGTATAAATGTTAAAACAGATTCCTTGGAAATAATTTTGAAAATAACATTTTTTAAAATGCATAATCTAAGCTTGTACTTTCAATTCAAGTGCTGAAGAATTGAGGTTTCAGTTAAAAGGGGACACTGTAGTCAAAATATGTCGTCATTCATGTAAACAAAAACAGTATTTGAAAGTGAAGACTTTTTTGCCTGAAAAAATATGAAGTCAAATTTATAACATTTAAATTTGATAATACTATAAACTTCATATTAATTCTAATTGCCTTATATTTACTCCATACTAATACTCAGTGAACATTAAAGGGACAGTTATCCTCTGCTTGAGGATAAAACTGCAGTATAAAATGAACTGGGCATATTTACATAAACAAATTATATGATTATTGATTCAAAAAGAAGGTGAAGTTACACACTCGTCTGATCAGCCTTTTAACACGTTTCATTGGATGTAGTAAAACAACTTTCAATGTACTTTCATTATCTATTTTGTCTCCTTTTCCTATAATTTAATACTGAAAAGTTGAGGCTTTTCACATTCCTTATAATGTCAGTCTATGAGGCCCATTTATCAAGCTCCGTACGGAGCTTGAGTGCCCGTGTTTCTAGCGAGTCTTCAGACTCGCCAGAAACACAATTTATGGAGCAGCGGTCTAAAGACCGCTGCTCCATAACCCTGTCCGCCTGCTCTGATGAGGCGGACAGGAATCGCCACAATTCAACCCGATCGAGTACGATCGGGTTGATTGACACCTCCCTGCTGGCGGCCAATTGGACGCAAGTCTGCAGGGGGCGGCATTGCACCAGCAGCTCTTGTGAGCTGCTGGTGCAATGCTGAATACATAGAGCGTATTGCTCTCTGCATTCAGCGATATCTGTCGGACCTGATCCGCACTGTCGGATCAGATCCGACAGACATTTGATAATTCGGCCTCTATATATGAAAGTACAATACTAATGGCCAGATGATCTAAGCTTCGCCAGATCAGATATGGTTTTTTTCACCGAGGCTCACAGGTGCTGCCCTCATGGAATTATTTTTAAAAAGGGCAGTTCCTACGAGTGGAGCAATGTCTCCTATAGAAAGTAATGGAGCTTGATGGAAGGGGAAACTTTGCTGGGTAGAGCATTTTATAAACGCCCATGGAACGTCCATATTCAGTCCATTGTACCAAAACACAGCAAAATTACGCTTTGTATTTTGTACTTATAAGTGCAAATTTCTGGGTTTTAGGAATCCAAACAATAAAAACCTCACTCAACTTTCAGTCAGATTAATAGTGATAATAGTTATTAATTTCAAAATGAATGCTTAACTGGTTTGTGATTGCTCCTTAGTGAAGCAGTTGTGTAGTTGGTTTCTAGAATAAGAAAATTCAATAAATTATTCATTAAAAGATGAATATTGTCAGTTTCATATAAGGGAAATTAAACAAATTCCATATTTTTATGTAGATAATAAAAAATAGAAATGAATGACACATCACTTTTAATGGTAATGGTACATTTTAATTAACAACATTTTGATTTTTTTAATTACATTTTGCCATAAGTATTTTTGCAAATATAATATACATTTCAAACTTTTGAATGTTTTAAAATGTTAAGATCAGAAAAATATTGAGTTTATTCATTTGGTTGTTAGATAATAAAAAAAAAAAAGCTGCAGTACTTAATATGTTTTTTCGACCCATCAAAAAATCACGCAAAAACCTGGTAGTTACAGTTTTGCACGCGTTGACACAATTCATATGTAAAAACATACGTAACAGTTTTTTTATTATATTTATTGCTAAAAACATACAGCTAGATTACGAGTTGAGCAGCATTGAGGCCCATAACGCATCTTTTTCTCTAACGCAGCCATTACAAGTCTTGTCGGTATAGCTGTACCGCAAGCTTTTTAGCCTGTTACGCAACGTCAGTCCCGCACTTGTAAAAAATGACTTTTTTTAATGGGATTCCCATAGCGCTGGTATTACGAGTTTTGCGTTCTGTCTAAAAAACCTGCGTTACAGCCTAAAACGACAAGATCCGTAACGCCATCTAAAACCAGTAGTTATGAGTTTTACGCTACAAAGCTGTAACATAAAACCCATAACTAAAGTGTTAAAAAGTACACTAAAATCCATAAACTAAAACGGGGAATAAGAAGGCGCCAATAGGATCATAACGTCAGGTAAATACACACAATACAGATTGACAATATTGCACTCAAATACGAAGCGGCACTTAGTGATGCCAGAAATCGCAAGCCAGGACCTCTTAGTCGCCCGACAGACAACAAACAGCAATGGCCACCAGCCGGTCACGTGGAAACCTTCCACCACTCAGGAACAGACCTGCGCCAACGCCTTTCTATGGGATATCCAATCGCCACAAATGCTGGAAGGGGTGTGTAAGATATAAACACCCTGTTGTTGCCCAAATGCTCGCTTGCTCCGATAATTGTACGGATATATGTGACAGTTATAAAAATGAGGGAGATCGACTCCAGCAGGGATAAAATCATATAACAATTTTAATAAAAGGTATAAAATCCAGCAACGCGTTTTTCAGCTACACAGAGCCGTTTCATCAGGCTGTAGATACACTCTAATAACCTGCTGTATATGTACCCCCCTCTAACCAATGAAATGATAGATCTCAGCACACTCCCATATTCACAAAGGTGACGTCACATGCCCTAGCGATCTCTAACGGCTAATATAACAAAAAATATATTTGACATTTGGTTTCTTTGTTATCAAATTTATAAACTTCATCTGAATATTTGATAAGACAAATTGGATATATATACATACACTCAACAGTATAATAACATGTATTAAAAACATACTAAAGTTCGTATCCATAAATACATTATACAGTACACTTCGTATTTTTTGAAATCTAACTGAATTCATATATATATATATATATATATATATATATATATATATATATATATATATATATATATGTATGTAATTGGTGGATCTAACAATACATTAAAATTGTGATTAAAAATATGTGACTACATACATAAAATAATCTATAAACATTATTAATCCCAGAATTAAATATTCCTTCATAAATTTCCCATTAAACTACTATTAATACCTAAATGGGGAATGTGAAGATAAACAAATAAATACACTTGTCACTATTGGGACCCGCATCTTGAAATCTAACTTTAGTGTGTTTGTTATAAAGACCCAATAATATACTACTATTAACTAGATGGTTATTGAATACAATTTATCACATTTTATCTAGAATCTAAATTGCTAAATGTCCAGTTTGTCACCTTGAATGGAGGATACTGAGGAATATGTTCATGGTAAATCATCGCACAACTAGTGACTTTTTGGATTAATGAAAAGCTGCCAAATCTACGTTCATATTGAGACCAAGTGGATACAGTGTTTGGAGTTTATAAATCCAAAAAGTCTCTCTTTGTCTCAATCTAAAGAAACAATTGTAAAAATCAGACCTAGGGATGTGTTCAATTGGTGTAATTTTAAAACAATTTAATCTTCCACTATGTTTCAAATGGCAGTGTCTAGGTACACTATCGGCTAGATTTGGAGTTTGGCGGTAGATGGGTTGCTAACACCACGCGTGTTTTATGTCTAACGCACGGCATTGTTTGACTCCGGTATTTAGAGTTCAAAAAAGACCATCTAACGATGCTCCTAACGCGTGTATGTCACACGCGGAATACTGCCCGCGTTAGACAGTCTCCCATAGAGATCAATGGAAAAGCAAAAAAATAGCTTTTTTCACCTAACACTCGATCTCGCGAGAAATACGCACAGCTCGGTCATATGACGCATACCACATCATGCACAACAATAAAACGCCGCAAATGTCACAACAACAATCAATCAACAAAGCACACAAGCATTACACATTCACAAGCGGGGGGATTTTTAATAAAATTTAATACTGGGAATACGCATATACTTTAAGATGCGGAAATTCGCAAAATAACAACAAGGAATAAAAAATATATACATACACTAGAAAAATAATCGCATTCAATATCACTATATATTAGGACAAACATACATATACAACACTTCACTAATACCACATCATCGCAAATTCACATTTAAACAGAATACTATTGGACAATGTTATCGAAAACGACCACTATGACATCATCGCATTCTACACATTCCACAAATACTAACTCCAAATGAGCATGCGCAAATTCACACAACTAATACACATTGCACTAATATTAATTGCTAATAAAGCACACCTGAACACAATTTACAACAGAAATTGGTACATCATTAAACATTTACACAGGGTTTATAAGCACCACACAAGCATGGCTTCTTTGACTGTGTTGCTGGTGGGTCTTTGGAGATTGGAGGTTTAAGATTAGAGAGTTTGTGCATTATTGTGAGTGAGTTAGTGTTAGCGTGAGAGTCAGTTGTTAGTGTTATCGTGAGTGAGTTAGTGGGAGTTAGTGGGAGTGGGAGAGAGTCAGTTAGTGGGAGCGTGAGTGAGTTAGTGGTAGTGGGAGTTGTTAGTGAGAGTTGTTAGTGAGAGTTAGTGCTAGTGTGAGTCAGTTAGTGGGAGCGTGAGTTAGTGGTAGTGGGAGTTAGTGAGAGTTAGTGGGAGTGTTTGTTAGTGAGAATTAGTAGTAGTGTGTTAGTGAGAATTAGTAGTAGTGTGAGTTAGCGAGCGAGTGATTTTTCTGTACACTTAACACATTTACACGCAAACACATTCAATACATACATACACTTATCAATAACACTACATACACTCCATACCCCATACCCCCTCATACTACACTCCATACCCCATTCCCTGTAGTCCCATTCCCTTTCATCCCATTTACTCTTATCCCATACCCCATACCCATCCCCTAGTTACATTTAGTTTACATATCCTCCTTTTAGTCTTCTTCTTCTTTTGGTTTATTTAAATACTCCTTACCCTCTTTGTTTTTTTAGATCCCTCTCACACTTTCAGCACTTTTTTTGTCTTTTTAGTTCTTTATTTTGACCCCCTTTCATTTCATCACACTCACTTTTTGTTTGATTATTTGGGGTTTAGTTTAGGGAACAGATGGAGGGCAGGCAGGGGAGAGGTAGAGGGGGGAGGAGAGGGAGGGGGAGAGGAACAGGGCAGGAAGGGGGCAGGAAGGGGGGCAGGAAGCGGGGGTGGAAGCGGTGGGTGGACCCAGCCACTTGGTTCAAGATGAACAAGTGGCTGGGCCCAGTGGCGGACAGAGTAGGGCTTCACAGTCCGGGAAACAGAGGGCATCGTCACAGGGGAAGGCCAAGGCGACTAGGGAGGCGAGGTTTTCGATGGAGGAGAAGGAGGCCCTCGTAGAGGCCTATATGGCCAGGTATAGGAGGCTGCAGCACCAGAAGACTACCCCGACTGAGAAGAGGAGGCTCTGGAATGAAATAAGGAATGCAGTCAATGCAGTGGGTGGCCGGAACCGAGATATGGACTCTATAAAACATCGCTACCGGGACTGTAAGATGGATCTCAAGAAAAAGTTAAGCCTGGAGGCCCGACATTCCGCAGGAACCGGTGGCGGCCCTGCCCTGGAAATCGAGTACTGCCGATGGGAGGAAATGTTGCGGCCCAGCATCTCCGAGGTGGATTTAGTCGGTATCGGAGGAATTGATACCGGGAACCTGCCATTCTCATCTGACGGTAAGCTCATTGAAGAATAAATTCACATACGAATGTATTTCAAGGGACACTATACGCAAACCTTTACTTTCATGATTGAGGTAGCGAATACAATTTGACAAAACATTCAAATGTACTTATATTACCTAATTTGAATCATTCTTGAGATATATTTTAATGAAGAAATAGCCATGCACACGGTGAAACAATCACAGGAGGCAGCTATATTCAGCTAACAATCAGCATCTTCTAAGCATATTTAGATATGCTTTTCAGCAAAGAATATCCAGAGAATGAAGCTAATTACATAAGAAAAGTACATTAGAAAGTTGATTCTAAATGTATGCTTCTAAATCATGAAAGATAAAACATTGGGTTTCATGTCCCTTTAAGGATCAGATTAATGCTATAACGTTGTTTACACGCATTCAATTACTTTGCGGTTACATCAGTATCTAGGCTATAGGTTAGGTGTGCATTTAAACAGACTGAAAACAAACGCTAAAACATTCAGATTGACCAGAGATATCACAAACACGTTTTAGAAAATGCGGAAATCGTATTGATTGTTAGATTTCAAAGTGTATTAATGATTCTGCATTTGTAATTGTATCGTAAGCTAAGTCATTTAAAGCTTCATTTGCAAATATGCTAATATATACAATTTTTATTTTTTTAAATATACAGAGTCTGGGGAGGAGGCAGTACAACAAATACAGCCTCCTCCATCTCCCCGGGATGAGAGTGGTGGGGAGGAATTTCCACTTCGGAGGGAAGAGGCCCCCCGTGACGAAGAGGGCACGGAAGCAGATGAAGAGGCCCCGGAAGCAGAGGAGGAGGCCGCAGAACCAGAGGCCCCTCAAGAACCCGCACACCGCCGTGCACGGGCACCTCGCCATGCACGGGTACCCCGCCAAGCACAACAAGAGGAAATAGCGGAGGTGCGGGTTCTACTGGACTACATAGACCAGATGCGTAACTCCCGGATACAAAATATCGAAGGCCGAACTCGAATTCTTGATGGACAAAACCAAATAATTGAAGGCCAAAACAAAATAATAAACATACTTAATAGAATAGAACAAGGGCAAAACAGAATCATTAATCTACACCAAGAGATGTTTAATTTTTTCCGGGAGGCGCATGCTGTTCTGCCTCCTGGTCCGCCTCCTGCTGCTGGGCCTCCTGCTGCTGGGCCTCCTGCTGCTGGGCCTCCTGCTGCTGGGCCATCTTTTCCTGCCGGCCCATCTTCTCCTGCCGGCCCATCTTCTCCTGCCGGGCCATCTTCTCCTGCCGGGACATCTCCTCCTGCCGGGACATCTCCTCCTGCCGAGCCATCTTCTCCTCTTCAGCCATCTTCTCCTCTTCAGCCATCTTCTCCTCCTCAGCCATCTTCTCCTCCTCACCTTGGTCGTCCCAGTACTCTTCCTTCCACTCTTCCCACAACATCTCCAAGGAGAACTCGTCAGAGTCGGCAGTTGCCCCTCCCAGAGCCTCAGCCCCGTGGGAAGAGGGGAAGGAAGAGGAAGTAAGTATTTGTTTTCATGTTTAATGTTTTTTTTATTTAATGTGTAATGGATAGGTATGTGATGATGTGGTTTTCATACACTTGTGGACCACACTCTGTATATAATCTACTTCTATGGGACCGGGTCCATGGAGGCAGATTGTTTGCAGAGTGTGGGTTATAAGTGTGTGAAAACCACATCATCACATACCTATCCTTGTTCATGATATTGATTGGTTTCTATGATGTGATGTCCAAACTGTTTCCCGAATCGCAAACAAAATTACCATTACAATTATCCATGATGGCATATTACTGTTTGAATGCCAATAACACAGCTTAAAGGGACAGTCAGAAAATTATTGATTACAAAGAAAACACTGTATTACGCATTATCAAGTTGGAAAAAACAAAACATGGAGAAATACGTGTGACTTATGTGCTTACCCTTGTATCTATGACTATGAAAAATTACCACTTATTTGTTGTTCTGACATAACAACATTTTAGATATCAATGATCAATACATGGTAAATAATATGCTGTATGAGCACAAGGTTTTACATATACAAATGCTATCCAAATGCCCTCTAGTGGTCAAATTGTATAATGATTACATGCACTCTTCAAGCTCGAAGAAATGAGCACACGAACCTCATAGGTTTAGCTCGCAAATTAAAATAAACACAGACAAATGATTAATTGGTGAGAAACATTTGATATCATTGATATTACAAAATTGACTTTTAGAATAATGCAAAACATTATTTGTTTTCTAAACTGTCCCTTTAACAAAATTACATATGCTAACATATATTTGAAGATTGTTGGTATATCTACATGTACTTGTTCAAACAATAAATTTGGAAATCAGATTTATATTGACGTGTTAAATAAAGTCTATTTTCTTAAAGAGACATTATTGTGTTAATTTATTTTTATAAAGACATTTGTTTTAACAATGAATATGGTTTAAAGTCCTTTTAGGAGTGGGGGGTGAAAATATGCTAACAATAATATATTTGGAGATTAACCAATGTGGAACTCATACATGATACAAAAATAAACATTTGCATTAAAGGGACAATATACTATATTTTTAACAGAACTGTATGTAATAGACACTACTAGAAACAACAAGATTAACATATACTGATATCAAT